>NC_079196.1:84818536-85120036 GCF_029499605.1 Hyla sarda | reverse complement strand
GAACTTACCTCTCTAAGAACTCTTGGGTGTAGTCCATCCGGCCCTGGGGATTTGCTTACATTTATATCACTTAACTTACCTTGTACCATCTCTACATTAAGCCAGTTCAGTACATTACATGATGTGTTACCAGCACTGACCTGGCCAATGTCAGCTCCTTTTTCCATAGTGTATACAGAACTAAAGAACCCATTCAGTAGCTCCGCTTTCTCTTGATCGCCTGTGACAACCACCCCATTATCATTATTAAGGGGTCCTACATGCTCTGTCCTTGGTTTTTTTGCATTTATATATCTAAAAAAATATTTAGGATTAGTTTTGCTTTCTTTGGCCACCTGTCTCTCGTTTTGAATTTTTGCTGTTTTTATTACATTTTTACAGATTTTATTAAGCTCTTTGTACTGTTTAAATGTTATCGCTGACCCATCAGATTTGTATTTTTTGAAGGCTATTTTTTTGTTGTTTATTGCTCTTTTAACATCATGTGTCAGCCATATAGGATTTAGTTTTAATCGTTTATATTTGTTCCCCTTTGGTATATATTTAGATGTATAGTTATTTAGAGTTGATTTAAAGATGTCCCATTTACCTTCTGTATCAGTATTTGACAACACCTCCCCCCAGTCTATGTCCTGTAGTGCAGCCCTCAGCCCAGGGAAGTTTGCCTTTTTAAAGTTATATGTTTTTGCCTTCCCCGCCTGTCTTTGTTTTCTACATTTTAAGTCAAAAGTAACTATATTGTGGTCGCTATTACCAAGGTTTTCCCACACAGTTACATTACCAACCAGCTCTGCATTGTTGGAAATGATCAGATCCAACAAGGCATCACTTCTTGTTGGGTCCTCCACAAACTGGCCCATAAAATTATCCTGCAATAAATTTAGGAATTGTCGCCCCTTTGTAGTTTTAGCCAACCCCGGACCCCAATCTATATCTGGATAGTTAAAATCTCCCAGTATTACCACTGTACCTGCCCGGGCGGCCCTCTCTATTTGTTTATGAAGCCGAACTTCTATCTCTTCAGTGATATTAGGGGGTCTGTAGATTACCCCAAATATTATTTTTTCAGTATTTCCCTCCTTTTGTAATTCTACCCACAGTGATTCCACCTCCTCAAAATCATCACACACTATGGCATCGTTCACACTGACTTTCATACCACTTCTTACATACAGACAGACTCCACCACCTTTTCTGTTCATTCTATCCTTGCGAAACAATGTAAACCCCTGCAGATTGACAGCCCAGTCATGCGAGGAGTCCAGCCATGTCTCAGTGACCCCAACTATATCAATATGTTCCTCCAGTATCAAGGCCTCAAGCTCCCCCATTTTATTTGCTAGGCTTCTGGCATTTGTGAACATACACTTTACATTTCCATCCTTTATGTTATTGGGGTTAATGGGATTCAAGGCTGTAAGTTTTATTTTCCTATGAAGCCTATTCCTATTAACTATTCTAACCCCTCCCTCCGCTCCACCCCCAGGTACATTTATAATTCCCACCTCTCTATCTACACTATCTTCCCCCTCTTTTCTGTAGGTTCCCTCCCCCCAAGTCCCTAGTTTAAACACTCCTCCACCCTTCTAGCCATCTTGTCCCCAAGCAAAGCTGCACCCTCCCCATTGAGGTGCAGCCCGTCCCTACGGTAGAGCCGGTAACCGACAGCGAAGTCAGCCCAGTTCTCCATGAACCCAAACCCTTCCTTCCTACACCAGCTTCTGAGCCACTTGTTTACCTCCCTGATCTCCCGCTGCCTCTCTGGTGCGGCTCGTGGTACTGGTAGTATTTCAGAAAAGACTACCTTGGAGGTCCTTGCCTTAAGCTTGCGGCCTAAGTCCCTGAAATCATTTTTAAGGACACTCCACCTACCTCTTACTTTGTCATTGGTGCCAATATGTACCATGACTGCTGGGTCCTCTCCAGCCCCACCCAGCAACCTGTCAACCCGATCCGTGATGTGCCGAACTCGTGCGCCAGGCAGACAACACACTGTTCGGCGATCCCGGTCTTTGTGGCAGATTGCCCTGTCTGTCCCCCTTATAATTGAGTCCCCCACCACTAGTACCTGTCTGGCCTGCCCTGTACTCCTCCCTCCCTCCTTACTGGAGCAGACACCCCCCTGGCGGTCAGAGGCGGTATCCTGCTGCAGTTCTGCTAGCTCTGTAATGGCATCCCCCTCATCTGCCAAGCGGGCAAACTTGTTGGGGTGTGCCAGTTCAGGACTAGCCTCCCTGACACTTTTTCCCCTATCCCTCTTTCTACCTGTAACCCAGCTAACTGCCTCACTGTCCTGCAACTCCGTCCCACTGTCCTCCCCCACCTCTATTCCCGAGAGTGCCTGCTCAGTGAGCACGAGACTCCTCTCCATGTTGTTAATGCTTCTCATTGTTGGCAGTCGCCCCTCTAGATGCAGGATCTGGGCTTCCAAACGGACAACTAGCACACATCTCGCACAACAATATGCACCCTCAAACTGTTGTTCAAGGATTGCATACATTGAACAGGATGTACATTGGACTGCATTTTCCAACATGGAGGCCATCTAGTTATGGGGATTTCACAAATGTATAGGAAAAAACAGACCTTTTTTGCAGACCTTGTGGGTTCAGAAATTAACACTCACAGCGATCTCAACCTCCTGCTTTCAAACTCCTGTTTTTGTAACTCCTCTTTCACGCCCCCTCTTATGCAGCAACACTCAGAAGAGCAAGCTCTCAATAAGAGTCCCAAGATTTATACACCTGTGCCCAATCTACTCCTCCTTCCCCCAAAATATGAATGTGGGCTATAGGCAGTCGCACCCACTCCACAGATTCACTCCGCACAACAGATAATCAAAGTTTTTGTAACTCCTCTTTCACGCCCCCTCTTGCACAGCAACACTCAGAAGAGCATTGTACTGTGTTGTACATCTATAGTATTGTACTGTGTAGTACATCTATAGTATTGTACTGTGAAGTAGTGTTGGTCGCGAATATTCGCAATGTGAATTTTATTCGAGAATATCGCATATTCGCGAATTCGCGAATATTCGCGAATATAGCACTATATATTCGTAATTACGAATATTCGTTTTTTGGTTTTTTTTCACAGTACACATCACAGTGATCATCCCTCTCTGCTTTCATCTTGTGTGGTGTAAAGAAGCCTCTAATACTACTGTGTGAGACTGGGGCGCGAATTTTCGCATATGCAAAAATTTGCATATGCAAATTGTCTCGTATGCTAATTTTCGCATGCGCGAATATTCGCATATGCGAAAATATAACGAGAATATTACGAATATGCGAATATGCGCGAATTTATGACAAATATTCGTCCATATATTCGCGAATATTCGCAAATTCGAATATGGCCTATGCCGCTCAACACTACTGTGAAGTAACTAGCCCAGGACAATGCCAGTCTGTTCAGTCCAGTAACATTTCTCAAGCACTATGTTATTGCATAGCAGAGAGGAATAGGTGCTGTCTTGTGATTTACCAAAGCAGTAAGGAAACGTCTAAGATTGAGTACTGCGGCAAACAGCCCAGTTCTAGTCCCACCCTCTGAAATGGAGAGAATTGGGTATCAGTCACAGCAGACCAATCACAGCAATAGAAGCATTAAAATCACCTTCTTACCATCATTAAGGTTTAATGTAAAAAAAAATTGCAGGTTTTTATAAATTTCTTTTGAAAGTACAGGGTATACCTTATTTTTAACATTTCCTCTGCAGTCTTGTTGAATGAAGTCCTATTCATGTATTATTAAGATGTGCAGAGTCTATGATTGGTAACGTACACATGCAGGCTGTGAGCATTTAAAAGCCACATCATTCATTAGATTCACAGTAAAAAGAGTGAATTTCTGGTCAAAGTTGGTTATTCTCTTTGCTCTGCTACAGAATCTCTGCACCTTTAGGCATGAATAAAATATGTAAAGCATTGTTCTTTCAGAGGAACAGTACAAGGAAAACCCAGTAGATTATTAGGGAAGTCTGCAAGGCACCATGCACCTGCACATCAGGACTTTATAGTCTTACTCCAGGGGGCTGATATTAATTGAATTAAAAGATCAAAAAGACCATATGCTTTTTCAATCCCAGAGCTTGAAAGTATTTTTCAGGTCATACCTCTAATAAACTGTGTAACAAAATGTAACAAGAGTGCATTATAGTAAAGCTTCCATTGGGGTTATTATTACAATGGTGCATTGGGTCATTTCTCCAGATGGGTATTGTTTTTGAGGGGATTGGAATAACATTTGGAATAGGATTGAAATTTGAAAGCAGAATAACGTGATGAACAGAACAGATTTAAAGGGAGTCTGTCTGCTCTCTTTCCGGCTAAGATCTGTAAAACACTATTAAATAGCTGTAATGGTAAAAACGAAACAAAAACTTACCATTCCTGGAGCTGATTGTGGTTTCAAACATAAACATTTTTTTTACTTTTTATTTATTTAAGTTTCAAGGAGGAAGAGCCGAGCTACTCAGGTGCCACAGCTAGACACACCCCACTTGCCCTCCTTGACTGAGGTACAGGGCTCTGTATGTTAATCCGGAAGGTGCTGGGAGGTGAGTGAGGGAGTGTGCCAGTCTGTGTCACGTTTGTCCCCGCCTCCTTGACACATTGCTGCAAAATAAAAAGGCAACTTTATATGTTTGGCAACCACCATGTGCTTGAGAAAAAGGTAAAAATTCATTTTTTTTTTGTTTAGTTTTTTTTTTGCCCTTACAGATATCTTGGTATGTCTGCATATCTTAGCAGCAAATACAGTTGACAGATTCCTTTTAATATTATGTTGTTTTGCGAACTTGTGCTTAAAAAAATCTATATTTTCCCTATTAAGCTACATGTCTGAAGATTTTTCAAATGCATTTTACCTGTTACCTGTAAAAACTTGAACTTGAATAAACATATGTCCATTCGACTTCCCTCCATTCTATAGCCTATGTAATTCCTAACTTTTTTGTTAATCTTTTCATTTACCAAAATTGAAAAGAAAGACTGTGCACCTGCATATGTGAGTGTTCAGAGGATCTACATTGTCCATGCAAGTTAAATGAAGGCCTCCCTCTCATCTCAGCAGGAGGGCCTAGTGTAACTTTTTTTCTTGCTTTGCAGCTATTTATTTCTTTTCTGCTCAATTAGCACCTTGCAGAGCCAGTGCACCAGTTACTACTTCCCCCCACACATGCCATCTATAATAGTGTATTGTATATCATCCCCCAGCACAGTGAGAGTCTTTTCAGTGCTCAGGGTAACCTTTTCTTTGCTTTGCTGTTTCTTTTATGTTTGGTCACATAGCACCTTGCATAACCCTGTTTACCAGCCCTATTCCAAGGCATAGCAGAGAGAATTGTATGATGTGTTTGCCTTGATTGGCTAGAACAGTAGTGTGTGCACTACTGGCAAACAGCTCAAATCTGGTCCCACCCTCTGAAATGGAGAGAATAAGAAATAGCTGTGCACCATGGAGAGGACTCTTGGGCTCAGTTACATCAGGGAGTTCACTAAAATCACCTTTTCAGCACCCTAAAGGGTTAAGCTTATAAAACTATGCATGTTTTTTTTAATTCATAGGTACTCTTTGAAGGATATATTTTTCTTTCTATTCATCCAAACACAAACTAGTCCCCATTACAATAGTCTACCATGTTGTGTATGCAGCTCCTAGGCAGATCTGCAATTTGCATTATGGATAGTTAGATCCTGAAATCTTCTGTCTCGTATCTCTATTCTGCTGATCTATACACAGTAGTAGGAGGCACATAACATATCAGATTAAACACAGAATTTGTTTGTGCCTGAATAGGAGATGTAGTCTGTATCCCTTATGTAACAAATTGTCTATTTGCTGAGTTGCCTTTAATCATGGCTGTATGAAGTATGTGACTATTCTAAGATGCATTATTGCAATTTCCGGTAACTGTAGGTGTTTGTGCTTTTTGTGTCTTCAATTAGAAATTCTAACTGAACTCTGTCTGTATTTTAAGAGCTCATCGACATAGAAGTGTTTGTATTTTCTGCTCTGTCCTATCTCAAGGAGCTTTTCAGATTATACATTATAGGAAACATGTATACTTTGAGAAGTTCTTTGAGAAGTACTGGTGGATCCAACTAGATGTGCCACAGTAGTAGTAAAAAAAATAAAAAGGCATAACCTAGAACAAGGTCAGTGTTTCTATAATGTTTGCATGTCCAGTTGACTCTTATAACTGTAAAAATGATAGATCATATTGTTTCACTTCTATAGGAATAGTTATGTTTATCAGGAGCAGACATAATAATTCATTCACACATCCTACTGTTTAGGTTAAAGATCACTGGAGTGTCTGTAAAGGAAAGGCCAAGCTAGGGGCATAGCAGCTCACACAACAGCTACAAGTTCAAGGAATCATTCTAGGTATGACGCAATGAGGACAATATGTGCAATTCCATAGGGACATTGGGGGGGGTCATTAAAGTGTATTACAATAACCAGATATGTCTGCATCATCAGCCATTTTTTTCCATTGAGGGGACGGAGCCTGACGTCACACGGGGGCGGAGACGTGACGTCACTATGCTCCGTCCCCGTTATCGCCAGTAATTAGACCCGGAGCGAGTACGCTCTGGGGGCTGATTCTAACAGGGTGCGGCGTGGAAGATCACAGGGACCCCCGCGATCAAGCATCTTATCCCCTGTCCTTTGGACAGGGAATAAGATGTCTTACGCCGGAGTACCCCTTTAAGCCATGCCTTTTTAAAACAGTTGACTCATTTTTCATTAAGCCACACCCCTTATTGGCAAAAAAATATGGTTCAAGTAACGTAAGCCAGTTATCTAGAGAAAATTGTTCCGTATTTTTGGCACTATCAACTATTGGAAAAGTTTTAACTATTTTTTATGTGTTTTTTTAAAAAAATTTCACCAGTCAACCAGATTTCACATTTCCTGGGTACCAAATCTACATTCTGTGCATATTTTATTATGTGTGACCTTTTGAGTTTCATTGTAAAAGTCGCAAAGGGAAGCCACACTGGGGGTGGTCTATCTTAAATCAAGGGGTTACTTTTGCCTAAAATGCAGCATCAGTAAAATGCAATGAGCAAATGTGATGTTATAAAGGAATAATTAGCTACATACTTTTTTACAGGGTAAGAATTAAAATATAGTTATCAACTTTTTAAACAATTGTACATGACCGCATCTGTTTACTTAGGGAAATCAGCAGATGTGTTGTCTATGTACATTTATTTAATGATATTTATCAGGTTAGATTAAGAATGATTAATGATTAAGAACATACCTTTTATGACCTTTTTTGAGGACTTATGTATTGACCTACATATAATTATAAATTACATAGCTGTATATTTTTTATGTATCATTTTTAATTTATAATTCTGCTAGGCAAACTTAAACTTTTTCTCAGTTGGGCATATAGGGGATATGGATTTTTTTTTTTTTTTTTTACTTCTGGGGTAATACCTATAAAGTGGGCTTGGACTGTCAGGTAAGGGAAACTGTGAGGTACTGTCATTTATGTAAACCTTTGACATGTATAGTTTACATGGCACTAGGTAATGAATTGTGACTTTTTAACATACTGTGATAATTCTTTAAAGAGGTAAATGCTTCAAAACAGCGCATTGCCTATGAAATAGATGAGGTGTCTAAGCAATGATAACTCACACATTAAGAAAACCAATCTATAAATTGCTTTAGCCACTTACATATAGCACAAGAAATTGAGCATATGATACATTGCCCCCCTCCCCCTGTATTTACCTTCAAGTAGACCCCCAATGATTGTAATGCAAATAAAGCACGTTGGGTGCTCTAATACCATGGCATATTGTGTTAAACTTGTTTCATAAGAATTTGAAATCTATAAAGATGATATCCAGCAAAAAGTTGTGAAGACTAAAACTTAAAACGGATATATATATATATATATATATATATATATATATATATATATAGATACAATGGAAGGCAACTGCAGCATATATATATATATATATATATATATATATATATATATTCCCCATAAACAGCCTTTAAATCTAGGTACCTGGTTTGTGCAGGAAGCTGAGAGCTGCAGAAAACTACACAGACCATCAGTCCCTGAACTTGTTTCCTATGTGAGCTGCGGGAGTAGCTGCCTTCAGAGAGCTATACAGGTCACATGATTAGAGAAGCAGTGAATATAGATGAGGGAGATGTGTGTTCCTCAGCCAATCACAGCCGATCGCACACTGAAGCACTCTTGGTTCTCTCAGAACTGATGAGAACGGAGTGTGACATTGCAAATTGACGTCAAATACACAGCAAAGTGTAGACGTCATGTGTGCTAAGAACTACTGGACTTCCTGCCTGAAGGAAAAGCTGAGAGAAACAGGGAATGGGCTCAGCAAAGACTACACATGTACATAAAAAAGTGATATAACTTAAACAGCTTTTTCTTGGCTTGAGTTCACCTTTAATTAAATCAAAGGAAAAGTAAAGGTAGACACATCTGTAATGTGTAAAAAAAAAATCCTGAATGAAGTTAATCCAGTGATCATCTACTGTAACATTACTTAAGTTGTGAGCTTTTACAAAAAGATGTAAAGATGTTGGTGGTATTATGGGATTTTCACAGGGGTTTATATTTAATGGGTACATCTGCATTAAATCAAAATCATTGAAGATTTTGGTGCAGATTGTAGGCCAGTTCCACCATATAAATTTTACTTGACGTTGTATTCAGTAGGTATAACTACAGAAGCCAAATCAATGCATAATCCACATCACCGCTCTATCAGTCAGTTCTTCACAAGTTTCTCCACTTCTGACACCTTGATGCAAATTATTTGTGGCATCAAATAATCCTGTTGATAGTCCTGTGGGTAGTTCTTGTAGTCCTCTTAAGGAAACGTGGGATTTATTTTTCAATTGTAAACACATTGAACACAGTCCAGCATAGTGCAAGACTGTAATACTGTTAAAAAAATATT
Organism: Hyla sarda; assembly: GCF_029499605.1. Lineage (NCBI taxonomy): Eukaryota > Metazoa > Chordata > Amphibia > Anura > Hylidae > Hyla > Hyla sarda. Next base: position 85,111,064 of record NC_079196.1, on the reverse strand, counting down.
TCAAATCAATAGACAGCTCATCAAAAATAAATGCCTATGGTGCACTAAGTACCATCCCAAACCTGGTTTTGTCCTCTCATTATCTATGGAATACAAAGTTTTCCTTAAAGGGGTACTCCACCCCTAGATGTCTGTTCGGGATGGTCTGGCCGCTGGGACCAAACATACGCACCCCTCGTGATGTCACGCCATGCCCCCTCCATTCATGTCTCCCATAGACATGAATGAAGGGGATGGGGTATGACATCACAAGGAGGGGGTGGCGTGACATCACAACCACATCTGCCCAAACCTCAGAACGCCAGGTGCATGCATTGTGATCGTGGGGGCACCAAGCGGCTGGACCGCAGTAATCAGACATCTTATCCTCTATTCTCTGGATAGGGGATAAGATGGCTAGGGACAGAATACCCCTTTAAAGAGGTACTCCCATGGAAAACTTTTTTTTTAATCAACTGGTGCCAGAAAGTTACAGATTTGTAAATCACGTCTATTAAAAAAATCTTAATCCTTCCAGTACTTTTTAGGGGCTGTATACTAAAAAGAAATCCTAAAAAGAAATGCATTTCCTCTGATGTCATGACCACAGTGCTCTCCGCTGACCTCTACTGTCCATTTTAGGAACAGGAGCAGCAGAAAATCCCCATAGCAAACACATACTGCTCTGGACAGTTCCTAAAATGGACAGCAGAGGTCAGCAGAGAGCACTGTGATCATCTTTTTTGGATTTCTCTTTAGTATACAACCCCTAAAAAGTACTGGAAGGATTAAGATTTTTTTAATTGAAGTGATTTACAAATATGTTTAACTTTCTGGCACCAGTTGATTTAAAAAAAAAAAGTTTTCCACCGCAGTACCCCTTTGAGTATATAATTGGTGAATACAGTACGTTATAAATAGGTTTTAATTGCTGACTCGCTTTAATTAATAAAGTATTGAAAATCCCTTCCATTCATCTTATTGAATATATTCCAGATGAATAGATTAGTTTCAGAAATTTATGCAGCAAATCTTTCATATATGAATTCACCCTAAGGGTCCTTTTACATGTTCAGACCTGTGCCCAATATAAGCGCCAATCTACTAGAATAGCGCTTGTTTAATGAGCTTTTTACATGGCTCAATGATTGTGTGGCCAAGGCCCTTTACTTACTTCATAGCCCTGTGTAAAATGTCCTTTATTTAAACTTTAGTTAACCCCTGCCTTTCTGGAATCACAATAATTTACATATATATTTTTTATTTGTTTTGAATATAGTGTCTTTAATTAGCTTTTCAATTTCACTTTATTATTGGGTATTGTTTCACCAAACCAATTAAATAGATTCACTTGTGGTGCATTAGAGTAGATGTTTGCTCAGATGTTTGATCAGACTCACATCCTAATGGTGGGATAGTAATTGTAATTTGCCTTTGCTATTGGATTAGCAGGAAAAAAAAAGTATAAAATTCTAAAATATTTCTACAAAAGAGAACATGGGTAAACATTAAACTCTGAATTCTGCACGTCTGATACTTTACCACCTCAAGTCAAAACTGTTCCGTACTCTGTACGATATGCAATGAAATTCACTTGTAAAGTTGATGGATAGCACTGTAAAATAATGAGGTTTGACCTAGTTGAGAAATGCAGATGGTGTTGCTCGTGCTGTTTTATGATGATTTCAATCTGTAGAGTAGTCTGTACCCTTCCCGTTAAGCAAAGAAGCTGAATTAGCAAACTAAGGCCGATTTTACATGGGTGAAATACCGACACCTGTCAGTCTGGTTTATAAAACCTGCCATCAGGCCAATGCTTGTGTAAAACATGTCCTAATCTGACTTGGCCAATGGTGTATGTCTAAATTAGCTATTGATTCTTTAATGAGTAGCTCATTTATCCCTAACCCCATCCCTGCCTGTAAAAATGTCTTACCCCCTTAGAAATATATTTTTGTCTGCCTGGTAGTGTGCTCACTTACCAGGCAGACTTCCCCAGCAGGCGCAGCGTCACTGATGCCTGTTGGGGGGCGCCGACTTCCACCCTTAGCTCATCTATGCTGCACTCCTGTCAAGAGCACGCATAGCTGAGCGGCCAATAGCACGACAGGCTCCTCTGGGGTCTCCTCCTCCCTGTTTAGCAGTGTAGTGTTATCCAGGGAGGAGGAGTATAGGAGCATCGCCCACCTGCCATGCTCACTGCCGAGACCCGGGACCGAAACGAAGTAAAGGTAACTGAAATAAGACATTACTTATCCGTACAGGACATGTACAGTCCTGGAGCATCAGCACAGCACTGAGATTCAGTGCCGCGCTGCCTCCAGACTGTACATGCCGGGTTGTGGGCAGCCAATGGGCGCAGGCAGCTACAAGGCCGGGCAGCCAGTGAGCTCAGTCCAGGCGTTCACAGCGCTCGCTCCCGCCTCTCTGATTGACAGGCAGGGAGCGAGCACAGGCTAACTGAATTAGGACTGATTGGCCGGCCGGCATCAGTCTGAATTCATTTGTGACGTCACAGCAGGCTGCAGCCAGCCACTAGGAGGGAGACCCCTAGTGGCTGGTTTTCAAATGTAAAATAAAATATTTTAAGCAAAAAATAAATAATGGAAGAATATTAGAGATGTGTTGTAGTACATAAGTACTACAACATATCAATAAAAAAAAAAGTTGGTAACAGTGCCCATTTAACATTTACCATTGAGTTGTATGGAAGGTTGTACTGACATGCCGAATGTGTACTTAAGAATGAAACCAATAATATAGTAAAAGATTAACCATCATGTCATTTGATGATACAAATACATGACAGAAAATAAACACAATTAATGCAGAAAGGGCTGACCTTGTAGCAGTGATGACAACAGTCTTAAACCCCCGCCAGCACAGGAGCATGTTGGTTTTATGTAGATTTATGCTCTTTCTGAGCTGGTGAAGACTTAAACTACAGTTTACACATGCTGTTAAGTATAAACCACATTAAATTCAGCATTCAGGGTGACTGCACCCCCTTCACACCAAACCACACACACTTTGAAAGCCCAATAGAGAATGGATAAAGTGATGCAAATTTTTGCACTAGGCACAGCTTTGAAAAATAATGTGTGGGTGAAATCAAATTTCAGGAAGGCAATGTTCAGTTACATGACATGTAGGTAGTCACTATTCAGTCACATGGCAGGAAAACAACCATATCCTATAACATGACAGGTAGGCAGTCCAATACACTACATCTTCAATAACTGCAGCATATAGGCTCGCTTGTAGGTGGACTTCAACTAGATGATTTACAGCAGTTTAATAGCAGAAAAATATAAGGTTGATCCTCTTTAAAGGGGTACTCTGGTAGAAAACATTTTTTTTTTTTTTAAATCAACGGGTGCCAGAAAGTTAAGCAGATTTGAAAAATTACTTCCATTTAAAAATCTTAATCCTTCCAGTACTTATCAGCTGCTGTAGCAAACCTCTATTGATCTAGACAGTTCCTGACATAGGCAGAGATGTCAGCAGAGAGCACTGTGGTCAGACAGAAAAGAAATTAAAAAAGAAGAGAACTTCCTGTGAAGCATACCGCATCTGATAAGTACTGGAGGGATTAAGATTTTTATATAAAAGTAATTTATAAATCTGTTTAACTAGCACCAGTTGATTTAAAAATTATTGTTTTCCAGCAGAGTAACCCTTTAAATGAATTTAATTGTTGTCTTAAGGTTTATGGGATGAAGAGATGAGCTGCAAACCCCAAATATATTACTTCAGAACTCTTCCTCTAAACACAGTCACCAACCACATTTACACGTCTGAACCACAACATTAGCTCTCTGTACAGCATTAGCTTTGTATACTTTCATCATACAATTTCCATTACACAGTATATCTATATTTTTCTCTGTATTCTTGGACCTAAATAGGATACTAGTGGAAGATCGGTAACTGTAATTTTAGAAAGTGTTGTAAGTAATTGCTGCTTGAAATAGATATCCAGCTGAGACAGTATATAGCAATAAACAGCAATTTCCTAATAAACTACTATTCTCTAGATTGCTCCCTTTATGAAGTGGTTAGTAAAGGACAGAAGGCGCAGGGAAATATAATTCTGCACATCCTCTTTTGCTGGTGCTATTAAATGAAAATTGGTAAACAAGGGCGGAATTGCCTATTTGGGCATTAGGGCAGTGTTCAATAACCATTGACAGAGTAAGCCCACTGCCCCTTGGCCATTTAAAAACTCCTCCATTAATGCTATTAATTAATTAATATAGTTAAAGAGGTACTTTGCTGCCCCATTTTGTTCTGAACACTTGAAGCGGGCAGTGGTGGTCATGACTTCACTGCCATGCCCCCTGTGCTGTCACGTCATGCTCCCTCAATGCAAGTGCCATAGACTTGAATTGAGGGGGCGTGGCGTGACGGCACGAGGGGTGAGGCTGTGACATCACGACCCCTCCTGCCCGCACCCAGCGTTCTAAATGAATACCAAGTGCTGCACAGAGATCAGACATCTTATTCCCTATGCTTTGGATAGGGGATAAGATGTTTATGGGTGGAGTACCCCTTTAAAATGGTGTGTGGTTTCTTTTGAAAAAAAAAACTTTTGACATGTCACCCAGGCCCAGCCCATCCCCTTAGTGAATGGTGGGAGGTGAAAAGCCATCATGACAACTGGTGGCCACCATAACAGCCTCTCTATTTTCCAGTAAAATGATGCAAGTTCTAAAATAGCATCTGCAGGTTGTAGAAAGTGCTGGGAGGAGCAGCTGTAGGGAATTTGACTTCCTTGTCCCTGATTCCTGCTATAAATAATTCCTGATTATTGGGAGAAATTTATAACATGTGTTTTTATGGAATTTCTGTGTATGCTCCACAATGCCCAACTTTGTAACTAAGATATTGCTAACTATTGGGGGAGTTATTAAGACAAGAAAAAAAGAAGTTGCCCGTTGTAACTGATAATTTGTTTCATTTTTCAAATGTTTAAAAAAAAGCTGAGAACTGAAATGTAATTAATTTATAAAACTAGAACTTACGCAATTTATTTGTCTCATGAGAAATGCAATTGTTGCCATTGGAGTGGACTATCTCCCAATTACCGTATTTATCGGCGTATAACACATACTTTTAAAACTTAATTTAAGGCAAAAAGCCTGCCTGTGTGTTATACGCCGATAAATCTTCTGTTCACTGATTGAAAGCTGCCGCAGCAGCGGCTGCTTGTTAAGTATTAGCAGCACAGCCGCGGCCACTTTAAATTAGTGACCAGCAGCGGCTCCTCCCCGCTCTGCTTTTAATTTTTCTTTGATTATTTGTTGATTTTTGGAATTCATAGAGTGCATAGTTAGTCATTACCCGGAACCAGGACTAATTGTAATGAGAGGCAATGAGAGGCTCTGTTAAGAGTCCCCTTTGTTATCACAATTCTGAGCCAGTCAATGCTTCACATTGGAGCAACCTGCAAGTTCACAAGCTGCTTTGTGCTGTCTGAATAATGGATGAAACACATTGTCCCTGGCCGGCTCCAGGGAATTGAGTTTCTATATCTTCTCGTGTTGTTAGACATGTTGTAGAACAAGGTCTTGTGAAACATAATTTCATCTTGGGTACTGATCTTTGAACGCTTAGTGTTGAGCTTAAAAATGCAAGTTACTTTGTTTGATCCAGGGACAACGCCTTGCCTGTTAATACTCCATTTTATCATTATAATAGCTTCATCTTACTAAGACATGTCTGAAGTTGGGGCGACACGAGGTAACTGAAAGGTCCAAGAGGGAATTGATTGCTGAGTATTTTTGCAGAAGTTTGCAAAAGTAATTTAAATGCAGAATTGAAATCTCAGAAAAGTATTGGAAGGAATATTTTACATTACAGTAGTACTCAAGTACAGAGCACAAATAAAAGCAAATGTATTACCGGTCTTGAAAGTGGTGCAGAGGCTCAGGAACAATATATGCCTCCAATTTCCAGGAGCTGAGACTTGTTTGTGTTTTGTGCATAGAGAATGGAGACCAAAATGACTGGCCTGTGATTTTTATTGCAAGTTCTGCCCTTTATGATTTCTTTCATCGTCCAGCTTTCATGATACAGCAGACAAATAGTACATATAATGGTAGCAGAAAATTCTATTATTGGCTAATAACCCTTTATTATTGCATGAGTGAGTACTGTGAGTGTATGGGTTGGATCAGATCCTCTTCTCCTCTCAGCATCATGCAAGGAATTTAAATGAAGTATTTCCATCAGCACAATCCACTTGGGCTCAATTTAATGAATAAATGTTTATATTTGGATTTTGCTGTCACAACAATCTATTTTTCCAGCCTGAGCTATCTGCAGGTTAAAGCTGCGTTTTCATTGCCCGCATTGCATTTACAAAAAATGTCTATTAAATGTTCGTCTTGTCTAATTTTCAAATGGTCTTTAGCATGAATTGTACTTTAATTAATTTGGTGACAACATTCCAATTCATGAAGAGTCCTTTTTCTTCTGTATTTTGCCTAGAAAATGTTTAGCTTACTTAAATGGGTTCTCAGAAAGTGTAAACGGAAAATGTTGAGGGAGTTCTCCAGGAATAGAAAAACTTCAAAAAAACAAACAAACAAAAATAAAAAAAACACCACTTCAGGTTATGTGTGGTATTACAACTCGGTTTCGTCATTTTCAATGCAACTGAGCTGCAAATACCACACACAACCTGAGGATAGGGGTGGTGCTGGTTCTTGGAAGAAAGTATCTATGATCTTCTATTACTGGATAACCCCGTTATTTAGGTTATTTCGTTTCTTTTATTGAATTTATAGAATTTGGTTCCCAAGTATTTTTGCATTTATCAATGTGTACTGTGGACATATAATATAATGGTTGACTTAATTTGTGAACAATCAATGTTGTGAACAAACTAACTGGAAATGTGGTCACTTATATGTGGTTACATTTTACACACACACACAGTTTGGTATAAATAGATGGACTAGACACAGATGCCTGCGATTGATGCCTTTATTCCATCATTAATGGCTTGGATCAGAGAAATCTCAGATCCAGGCAGTTTAACCATTAAAGCACTGCAATCAATTGCGGTACAGGGAGACAGCTCTCTTAGTCCTGGCCCTGTCGCCCTGTCACCCTTAGCAAAGTGATCACCAAGGTTGCCCCCCAAGACTGTCTATTCATGGTGGCTTTATTTTATATTCCCAGAAATATCATATATAGACCAAGGAAACTACATTATGTAAACTAAAAAAAAATGGTGACCAAAAAAAGAAAGGCAAAAAAAATAAAAAAATAAAAATAATAATAATAGTTAAACCGTAAGAATATAATGATGCAATGCAGAAACATATAATAAAAATGTCTGAAATAGATAAATGTTATTTTATTTAAGTCAGAGAAACAATAAATATCCTACCCTGTCCTAATAACTGGTGTACAATATAAGGAAAATAAAAAACACTTAATTCTACTTAATTAAATTTCAGTTACCCAAAAATGTCAGTGGTTAAACAATAGTTCAGGGGAAATAGCACAGGTTCACTGGTAGGGGATAGATTAGATGGAGGTATACAGCAGCGTACAGAACAGTGGACAGAAACAAGGTCAGGTAACAGGCCGGGGTCGAACACAGTTACAAATCGGAAAACAATAGAAGACCATGGCAGGACACAAGCAACCTAGGAACCCGATTGCTTAAGCATGGTGTGGTTTATAAAGCTGTCTGATATACTAGGACATAGACAGGCAGGGTTTGTATGAGAAAGGATTTGGGGCAACCTATAGGCAAACCCGTGCATGGCAGTGAGGAGTAGCACAGGCAGGGAATAAAGGTAACCTGGCGACTGTTCCCACTGGGACAAGCAATATGACAGCAGGAAAAGACTGCTGGTGTTACGCTTAGTAGTCGGGAAAAAAAATCATGTGGTTATAATTACTGTTGGGACAAAAATAGGACAAAGATTATTATTTAAAAATCACAGAAAACGGGACATACTTTTTTCAGTAATGTTAGTGTAGGGACTTGCAAGAGACCGTTTCAAAAAAAGACCAAAGTATTTTAGGAGTGATACCTTTATTGCTTAACAGAAAAAATTATATGTATGCACGCTTTCGAACTACTGTATGTTCATCAAACACACTATGAAATTAAAGTGATACTGTCATTTATATAAACTGGTGACATGTCATCCAGACTGGCTGCCCCACTTGGCAGCCTGAACCAACTGATGTACTCCATAGACTATAATGGAGCACATGAGTCAGATCAGGCAGCCAGTCAGAGAGTGAAGTGCGCTTCACTCAGTTATAACTCGCGATCACAGTGGGTCTCAGGATTCAGACCAAGTGCAATCTAAAATTTTGATGTGTCTACAAAACATGCCAAAAATTTATATAAATGACTGTAACGCTTTAATGCTGAACTTTGCGTTCAGTTTATATATAGGAAAGCTACAAGTAGCTGTGTAAACCAAACATCTGCTGGGCACATTGCCACCTACTATGGGTCTTCCTTCACCAGCTTAATATATAATGAGCAATCTGATAGCTGTGGCATCACTCATAGCTCATCGAATCACAGAAAGATTTATGGGTCACCGAGAGACCTATTAAGCTCAACTTGCAGCTTTCTAATCTTAGCAGATGTGTTCATGAGGAGCACATTCCCTCTCTTCTTTGAGTATATAAGCGAATAGACAGCTCATAGTCATATCATGGTACAATAGAGATTTGCAGCAGCAAATGCTTTATTTGATATAGTAAAGCGAACAAGACAATTTTCTGAAAGCTTTTTTTTTTTTTTTTTAGAATAATCATCTTTGCAGTAATTCTACAGCTATATTACCGTTAAGCTCTAACGTGTTTACAGCAGTATAAATGTGCATCTACCGTTATGGCTGTCGACATCAGAACAGTTTGCTTGAAAAAAAAACATACTCTATGGAATTGAACAGAATGCTCGAAAAAAAATTCTTTCGTTTTCACACAGCTAAACCTAGGAAACAATGGCAATAAAATGATTAGGTTCCATTCTAAAGCGACAAAAAAAAAAAAAAAATACAGCAAGTCCCCAAAAACTCACGAGAACATCTGATCCCCCTCTTGTCATTGCTACTTCCTGCATCCAAGACATGTCATCTCTGCAGCATCTGCCCAGAGAGGAATAAGCAATGACAAGTGGGGACCAAATGACATTAGTCCTTAGAAAAAAGTGTGGGAACTCACCCAAGATTTCCACTCAAGGGCTAGTCCTGCAGGACTCCTGCTAATGGAAACAGTGTTGCAGTTGTAAAAAGTGCTGTTCCCATGCGTTCCTGCAGGACTTGAGACCTGGTGGTAATTATTACAACTACAGCCATATAAAAATGTCCCAGAACAACTAAATAAGTAATTTTGTGACCTCTCTTGATTATATGTATGACCTTACCATTTAATAAACAATAATGTATTGTTACATAAACCTGTATTAGCTACTGTTCCAACAGAACTTTTCATTTGTGATTGTTGTTTGGCCAAAAGTCCAAGGAGACATCATCTATGATATGTGTTTCTTCCATTGTGCTTCCTTTAATTTGGTTTCCCTTTTTCTGGTATGTAAGGACTCATAAGTCTTCTGAATAACACTGAACCTTGTTTGGTTTAATCAATAGCTGGAATTCAGTAATTGCTAAGGCAACATGGGCTATGCAGTGAAATATGAGGTCTCATTTCCTTTATACTTTGAGAGTCCTTATAATAGCTGAAGAGGCCCAGACCGTGGGCCAGAATGAATGTAAAAAGCCGAAACAGCTTCTGTCTTTCTCAATATTACTATAGGATACGTGTGGCTTATGGCATGTTTCCACAACTTTCTTTGTTAAATAGATATAACTTAGGCTTGTAGGCCAGAATATGTGTATTTGAAAACAGTGTAAATTTAGATGTTCTTCACTATTTCACATTTGTAATCATATATAAAAAATTATTCTTTCTCTTCTTATCAGGCTCCTCCTCCTTCCCTTAACTTTTGCTCACCTTTGTTCACACAAGTCTATGGAGACGGAAGAAACAAGGAGGGAGGGGAGATAAAAGTGGTGTGGTGGTTGGAGAGAGCCAAAAGCAAACAGAGACTTTAAAGGGACTACACAAGTTTATTATATTAGTTTTTACCCAAGTGCTTAATTCACAACTCAGACTGCTTAGTACTGTTCTATAATGCCCTCCATGATGCTATTACCTCTTAGGGTGTGTATAGAGACATAGAAGAGCAGGATCCTCTTAAGTGTGTGCGAGACACCACAGTGGCTAGGCTCCACCCATTAGCTCAGCTAGAACTGAAAATTAGAGATGTAGTCTGGAGAGCAGAAATGTGATAAAAATGTGATATGCCAGTTGTAATGGGTAGACATACTGTAGTTCTACTTCTCATGCATGCACATTACAGCTTAAGCTGAAATGAAAGGCTTGTTTCAAGTTTAGAGCTCTTCACAGGGCACTGCATTGATTAAAAAATATATGGTCACCAGACATCAGACCAACACTTTGAGCGCTTCTCCCACTTAGTGATTACTGGGGGAGGGTCTCAGTACACAAACTACCAATGACCAAAACTTCTATGTAGCTATGAAATTTTTCAAGTTTTTAGAAACAAAAGACATCCAATTAATTTTTTCTGTTGTCAAAATGGTTCAGATTGATGGAAAATAATACAATAGTCATACTTGCCTTACTGATTCCCTAATATCCCTTGATCTCTATACTTTTTGATCTCTCTTGATATGATCATTGCTTTAGCAAGTTACGATTGTGACCAGTAATTGTGGAAGTCACATGTCCATGCGAAGATTTACCAGGAAGCAGAGACCTGTAGGGGAAGTGTTGGAATGTGCGTGGTGGGGAATCGGTAAAGTAAGTATACAAAACTCAGTATAGCAGAGCAGAAAGCGTGTTGGCACTGCTAACACTGTCTATAAGACTCTCTTTGCTTCGTCTCACTGCAGGATATAGAGTACGTAATAGGTGGTGCTCATGTGTGAAAATTGGCAGTCCATATGAAATATTCAAAGGCAAAAGTTACACAGGCAACTCACCAACTTGACGTGACTTCTTTTATTTCTTAGGTAAAGCGGCCACAAGCCACACAGGGGATGTAGGACACTAGTGCGCTCTTGTGATGATTACAGCGTTTCCGTTCAGGAACTTCAACAGATCATTTCTCCTCTCCTGTGCACGTGTCTTAAATTTGTTCCTCCTTCTGTGACGTAGTGCATAGGTGAGCAGAAATGTAACAATTAGTATAACAAAATTACATTATAACATTCAAGTGTATAAAAGTATAACCATAAAACTATTTATCACTTACACCAAGCTATAGGAAGATTGCCAGATCTATTCTGTCATTTAACACTTTCATATCTTTTGCACCTGTTCTTAACATCCATCTGGCTTCTACTTCTCTTTAATTTCTTTACATTATTTTGTCCTTTTATTTCTATTTTTTGTAACCCCATGAACTTCAAATGTTTTGTATTTCCTCCATGTACTGTGTTTATATGTTCAAGAAGTCTAGGTGAACCTTTTCTTGTTTGTATAGATCAAACGTGTTCCCTAAACCTCGTATTCATTGGTCTAATTGTACTACCAATGTAAAATTTTGTGCATTCACAAATGATTGCATAAACTACATTTTCGATCTACAGCACATTGTTCCACCTTGAGCTGCGGCTACTTCCCCTGGCCGTGAGCGCACTGTCCCCCTCTCCCCTGCTGCCGGCGGGGCTGGGATAAGCATCACAGGACGCGCCCACATGCGAATCCCAGCCCGTCACTTACCACACTCCTCTGCTGCTTCTTCCTCTGCCTCTCAGCTCCGGCGTGAGTGTACCGGTCTCCTAGGGCGTGCGCGCACCAGAGCTCTGAATTTAAAGGGCCAGTACGCCCATAATTATGTGAAACAACTGACACTGTTCTATAAGTCCCTGCACCTCCCACTCTTCCCTGCTGGATCTTCAGTGCCATTTCCCTGAGATTAAGTGTTCCATACTGTCTATTTGCCTTGCCCGTGTTCTGACCCTTTCTCTACGTCATTTGACTATGCACCTTTGCCGCCTGCTTTTACCTTTTGCTAAGTCCGACTACGCCTCTGCCTCATCCTACTGTACTTCGCCTCGCCCAGCTACTTGTGTGGTCGAGTCGTATCGGGGGTAGCGACCTGGGTGTCGCCTGCCACAGCAAATTCATTCTGCCTTGCGGCAGACTCTGGTGAAGACCAGCGGCACCTTAAACTCCGCTCCCCGATAGGGCCGGTGTCATCAGCCACTCAGGTCAGTGGATCCACATCCAGCATTGTAACACACATAAATTCAGTAAGATCCCTTTTGATTCCTCCTAAAATAATATTTTTCCCTGTCAGGTAGTGTTCACACCAGTTACAGTGGCCGCATTTCATATACCCTTTTATGTGCGTTTTTTTCAACCAGTTTTCATTTGTTAGATTTCTCATTAAATCTGCTTATTACTAGTAGGTCTTTCAGATTTTTAGTGCGTTTAAAGGTAATCATTGGTTTTTGTAACCGTATATCACCTAGAGAGGGATCCCTCTTTATTGGTCCCCAGTGAGAATGTATAGATTTTCTTATTATGCATTGGACTATATTTAAACTTGAAGGTAAATCAATTTCTATCTAGCTCTTTTTCTTAGTATATAGTATGTTTTCTGTGTCTCTTTTTTATCAGGTCGCTCTGGTCAGTTTTTCTTTCTTGTTCTAAAATGATCAAATTTTGTTACACTATTTGTTAAATTTCTGACCACCTATGCACTACGTCATAGAAGGAGGACCATAGTTAAGACACATGCACAGGGGAGGAGAAATGATCTGTTGAAGTTCCTGAATAGAAAGAAACAGCTGTAATCATCACACGAGCTCACTAGCTTCCTACATCCGTGTGGCCGCTTTACCTGCACATACCTAAGAAATAAAAGAAATCATGTCAAGTTAGTGAGTTGCCTGTGTTCCTTTTACCTTTGAATATTTCATATGGTAAAGAAAGTATGTTTTCTATTATTATTTTCCACCAATCCAAGCCATTTTTAAAAGAAACAAAATTAAGATCCCGGGCAATGCTATTAATGATCATAACAAGGTCATTTATTAAAATAAAAACTGTTAGGGATCATGATAAGTTCACAAAAAAATCATGGGTTGCATTCCTAACAGCACCAAGACATGCATGAAGGTTTCATTTTGTAGTGGCTCTTAGCCAATGCCTCACCTATAGTGGACTTCACTTGGGTTCTAATATTTTTATGCAAAAATCCAGTAGTGCTACAAACTATGCTGATACAATGGAAAATGGACCCTTGACATGACAGAACACAATGCTAATGTAAACCAGAGAAAAAAAAAGTAAAAAAAAGGAATAACCAGTTAATCTTTTTACTTTTTAAATAAACTGACTACATCCAGGAAATAACATGCCTAAGTGGATTCTAAACCTGAATGAGATTTTGTCTGCTGTCCTGCAGCTTATGTGTTTATTCTAATATATAGGCACAGGATGTCCATGCTTGGGATTTATGAGTTTACTTGCCGGCATGGACAGCTTGTCTCATTTATATTGATTTACCACGCTTGGATTGAAGTTATTTCCAATAAACGCATTAATTCAGCACACATCACTTGCAGTCTAATCATTTTTCTCAGCATCACCCTCTTTGTGAATCTCACCCTTCTGATCTCTTCTCCTGTGCAGGTCAGTTGGTGTCCCTCGCCAGCAACGATGGAACAGTCAAGATACTGGTGCTAGCAACTGGACAAATGACCAGCCTAGTAGGCCATGAAGATGATACTCAATGTGTTATCTTTGACCACAAAGGAGATTATCTGATCTCTGGGGGATCTGATGGAACTGTTCGATTCTGGTCCTAAGAAAAAGCGACTTCTAATGTTATCCATAGTATCTTGTCTACATACTGTGCACCTGTTTGGATCAGTGTGAAATATGCAAACACGACTAAGAGTTTTAAATGTTTAATAAAGTTTTTCTTGTTAGTCTGAAGTGTTGCTTGTTTTAAGATTCATCTACGTTAATCCACTCTGTTACACCATCTGGCTAATCTTAACCCTTAACGTTCTCTCCAGAAGCACTCAATAAGACTACACTATTTTAATTGTATTATTGTTTTACATATCATGGCATGTTTAATAGATATGTGTTGTGCGCTGGTGTCTCCTGAAATATAAATAAAGTCACAATTAAAGCAATACTAGTAAACTCATCTTTAAAGTAATCCCCATGTTAAATGGGTTATCCAGGATTAGAGAAACAGAGCTACTTTCTATCAAAAAATGCTCACCATCTGTCTCCAGTTTGGGTGTGGTTCTCCAACTCAGTTCCATTGAAGTGATTGGAGCCAAGTTGTAAAACCACACCCAACCTGGAGACAGATGAGGAGCTGTTTTTGAAAGAAATTAGCTATGTTTGTCTATTCCTGGATAACCCCTTTAAGTAGATAAGGGTTAAACCCATCACAATAGATCATGACCATTTGAAGCAAGCTAGTAGTCAACACTTAACCCTCATGTATAACTTCCAAAATAACCCTCTGATGACCGATGTATAAAGTAGTTATTGTATGTGCACTTAATCTAATATTGACTGCCATAATGACAATTCTTTATTGTATACTAAGGTATAATAAAGTGCTGCCTCTGGATGAGAAAAAAAAAAAAAAACAATAATAAACTTGGTCACTAAACAGTCAACACAGCACTGGCCTGGATAGGTTAAAGGAATTGGTGGAGATTCAATTCTAGTGCTAAACTTTTTCTTTTCTTACACCCTTAATATGTGTAATATGGGGGGGGGGGGGATTTATCAAAACCTGTGCAGAGGAAGAGTGGTGCAGTTGCCCATAGCAACCAATCAGCTCGCTTCTTTCATTTTTAACCTCTTAAGGACCCAGGACGTACGGGGACGTCCCCGCACCCTGGGCTGGACGGCACCGGGCAGAGATCGGAACCGGATGCCTGCTGAAATGCTTCAGCAGGCATCCAGGGCAAACGCCAAGGGGGGCCATGTAGGCCCCCCATGTCGGCGATCGCCGCAAATCGCAAGGAAAATCGCCCTTGCGATCTGCGGCGATACCGGGCTGATCGGGTCTCTGGGACCCGACCGCCCGGTAATTTCGCATGATCCCGGCTGTCACAGACAGCCAGGACCATGCTAAAGAATAGGAGCGAGGTGGCAAGCCTGTCACCTCCTCCTATTCCCTGCGATCCGTCGGTTAGTTAACCGACCAATCGCAGTGGGGGGGGCGGTTACTTCCTCCCGCCCTGCCCGGCCCCTTGAAGTCCGGAGAGGACGGGAGGAAGACTGGAGGACGCGGCGGATCCAGACGATGAAGACGGCGGCGACAGGTGAGTAAATCTTCAGCCGCGGTCGGGCCCTTTACAGCAATGCACGTCGCCGTAAAGCGACATGCATTGCTGTATTGGGACCCTGTATACTACAACTCCCAGCATGCCCAGACAGCCCTTAGCGTCTGGGCATGCTGGGAGTTGAAGTTTTGCAACTTCTGGAGGTCCACAGTTTTTGGACCAATGTGCCCTTCCAGATGTTGCAAAACTACACATCCTCAGCATGCCCTTACTGTCCAGGCATGCTGGGAGTTGTAGTTCTGTAACATCTGGCCCTTCAGATGTTGCAGAACTACAACTCCCAGCATGCCTGGACAGTTTTGGCATACTGGGAGTTGTAGTTTTGCAACATCTGGAAGGGCACAGATTGGGAACCACTGTATTAGTGGTCTGCAAACTTTAGTCCTCCAGATGTTGCATAAACTACAACTCCAAGCATGCTGGGAGTTGTAGTTCGGCAACATCTGGCTCTAAAGATGTTGCCGAACTACTACTCCCAGCATGCCTGAGAATGTTTGGGAGTTGTGGTTTTGCAACAGCTGGAGGCACACTGGTTGGGAAACATCGTTTCCTAACTCAGTGTTTCCCAACCCATGTGCCTCCAGCTGTTGCAACACTATAACTACCAGCATGCACTGAGACTGTGCATGCTGGGAGTTGTAGTTTTTCAACAGCTGGAGGTCCCCCCCCTGTGAATGTACAGGGTACATTCACATGGGCAGGGGGCTTACAGTGAGTATCGGGCTGCAAATTTGCAATGCAGCAAATTTTGCGCGGCAGCTCAAACTCGCAGCGGGAAACTCGCTGTAATCCCCCGCCCGTGTGACTGTACCCTAAAAACACTACACTACACTACACTAACACAAAATAAAATAAAAAGTAAAAAACACTACATATACACATACCCCTACACAGCCCCCCTCCCTCCCCAATAAAAATGAAAAACGTCTGGTACGCCACTCTTTCCAAAATGGAGCCTCCAGCTGTTGCAAAACAACAACTCCCAGTATTGCCGGACAGCCGTTGACTGTCCAGGCATGCTGGGAGTTTTGCAACAGCTGGAGGCACCGTGTTTGGGAATCACTGGCGTAGAATACCCCTATGTTTACCCCTATGCAAATCCCTAATTCAGGCCTCAAATGCACATGGCGCTCTCAATTTGGAGCCCAGTCGTATTTCGAGGCAACAGTATAGGGTCACATATGGGGTATCGCCGTACTCAGGAGAAATTGCCTAACAAATCTTGGGGGTCTTTTTCTCCTTTCACCCCTTATGAAAAGGTGAAGTTGGGGTCTACACCAGCATGTTAGTGTAAAAAAATTAACTTTTTACACTGACATGCTGGTATTGCCCTATACTTTTCATTTTGACAAGAGGTAAAGGGGAAAAAAGCCCCCCAAAATTTGTAACGCAATTTCTCCCGAGTACGGAGATACCCCATATGTGGGCGTAAAGTGCTCTGGGGGCGCACAACAAGGCCCAGAAGGGAGAGTGCACCATGTACATTTGAGGTGATTTGCACAGGGGTGGCTGATTGTTACAGCGGTTTTGACAAACGCAAAAAAAAACAAAAGCCCACATATGACCCCATTTCGGAAACTACACCCCTCACGGAATGTAATGAGGGGTGCAGTGAGAATTTACACCCCACTGGTGTCTGACAGATCTTTGGAACAGTGGGCTGTGCAAATTAAAAATTTTGTACAGCCCACTGTTCCAAAGATATGACAGACACCAGTGGGGGGTAAATGCTCACATTACGCCTTGTTACATTCCTCAAGGGGTCTAGTTTCCAAAATGGTATGCCATGTGGGGGTTATTTTGCTGTCCTGGCACCATATGGGCTTCCTAAATGCGACATGCCCCCCGAGCAAACTTTGCTCTCAAAAAGCCAAATATGACTCCTTCTCTTCTGAGCATTGTAGTTCGCCCGTAGTGCACTTCAGGTCAACTTATGGGGTACCTCCATACTCAGAAGAGATGTGGTTACAAATTTTGGGGGGTATTTTCTGCTATTAACCCTTGCAAAAATGTAAAATTTGGGGGGGGAAACACACCTTTTAGTGATTTTTTTTTTTTACGTATGCAAAAGTCGTGAAACCCCTGTGGGGTATTAAGGCTCACTTTATTTCTTATTACGTTCCACAAGGGGTCTAGTTTCCAAAATTGTATGCCATGTGTTTTTTTTTTGCTGTCCTGGCACCATAGGGGCTTCCTAAATGCGACATGCCCCCCGAGCAAAATTTGCTCTCAAAAAGCCAAATATGACTCCTTCTCTTCTGAGCATTGTAGTTCCCCCATAGTACACCTCAGGTCAACTTATGGGGTACCTTCATACTCAGAAGAGATGGGGTTACAATGTTTGGGGGGTATTTTCTGCTATTAACCCTTGCAAAAATGTGAAATTTGGGGGGAAACACACATTTTAGTGAAATTTTATTTTTATTTTTACATATGCAAAAGTCGTGAAACCCCTGTGGGGTATTAAGGCTCACTTTATTTCTTGTTACGTACCTCAAGGGGTCTAGTTTCCAAAATGGTATGCCATGTGGGGGATTTTTGCTGTTCTGGCACCATAGGGGCTTCTTAAATGCAACATGCCCCCCAAAAACCATTTAAAAAAAACGTACTCTCCAAAATCCCCTTGTCGCTCCTTCGCTTCTGAGCCCTCTACTGCGCCCACCGAACTCTTTACATAGACATATGAGGTATGTGCTTACTCAAGAGAAATTGGCCTACAAATTGAAGTATACATTTTCTCCTTTTACCCCTTGTAAACATTCAAAAATTGGGTCTACAAGAACATGCGAGTGTAAAAAATGATGATTGTGAATTTTCTCCTTCACTTTGCTGTTATTCCTGTGAAACACCTAAAGGGTTAAAACGCTGACTGAATGTCATTTTGAATACTTTGGGGGGTGCAGTTTTTATAATGGGGTCATTTGTGGGGTATTTCTAATATGAAGACCCTTCAAATCCACTTCAAATCTGAACTGGTCCCTGAAAAATTGTGAGTTTGGAAATTTTGTGAAAAATTGGAAAATTGCTGCTGAACTTTGAAGCCCTCTGGTGTCTTCCAAAAGTAAAAACATGTAAATTTTATGATGCAAACATAAAGTAGACATATTGTATATGTGAATAAAAATAAAAATTATTTGGAATAACCATTTTCCTTACAAGCAGAGAGCTTCAAAGTTAGAAAAATGCAAAATTTTCAAATTTTTCATCAAATTTTGGGATTTTTCACCAAGAAAGGATGCAAGATACCAAAAAATTTTACCACTATGTTAAAGTAGAATATGTCACGAAAAAACAATCTCGGAATCAAAATGATAACTAAAAGCGTTCCAGAGTTATTAATGTTTAAAGTGACAGTGGTGAGATGTGCAAAAAATGGCCGGGTCCTAAGGTGTAAAATGGCTGGGTCCTTAAGGGGTTAAAGAGGCCTGTGAAAAATGAAAGAAGTGATCTGATTGGTTGCTATGGGCAACTGCACTACCCTCCCTTTACCCAGGTCTTGATAAATCTCCACCTATGTGTATTCTGCTGTGTATATGGCTGCTGTGTACCAGTGTGCAGGCGGCTGCTGTTGTGCAGCTGTGTGTTAGCATCAGTGCTTTGCTGTAGTGCTGGGCGGTATACCGGTTCATACTGAATACCAAAAAATTTTTCCTGCCCGATATGAATTTTTCCTATACCGCAATACCGGTTGGGCCCCTCCCCCCTCGAATTAATGAATTATCAGCCACAGCGCGCTGTCCCGTGCTGTCGGGGGACTAATCATATATCATATGTGACCCGCGAGCGCTGCTTTTCTCCCCCCCCCCCCAAATAATTATCAGCCGCTGCGCTGTACTGTACTATTCTGTGCCCGGGCTTCAGAAATAAATAAAATAAACTTTAACTCACCATTTTACAGCCCCTCCGCTGCTCTTGCTGCTTCCTGGGGATGGGAACGTTGCAGAGCCGTCAGCCTATCACCAGCCGCAGCGATGTCCCGCCTCGGCCGGTGATAGGCTGAACTCACTGTCATGTAAGGAGCCGGTTGTCCCGCTGCGGCCGGTGATAGGCTGATGGCTCTGTGACGTTCCCATCCCCAAGAAGCAGCATGAGGCTCGCATAGCTGGACCGTGAGGCCGGTAACGGAGGAACGTAGGAAGGTGAGTTAAAGTTTATTTAGTTTATTTTTGCAGCCCGGGCACAGGATAGTATAGTACAGCGCAACGGGCGCTCGCGGGTCACATATGATTAGTCCCCCAATGTGGGGGACAACGCAGCGCTGGGCTGATAAACCGGGGGGGGGGGGGGCGGAGGAGAGAAGCAGCGCCCATGGGTCACATGATGATGGGGGGGTAAATACCGTTAAATACCGTGGAACCCCCATAATTTACAAAAATACCGTGATACACATTTTTGGTCATACCGCCCAGCTCTACTTTGCTGTATAAAGCACTGAATGTGTGTCACAGAGTGTAGCTTACTGACTGATCACCCTGCTGCATAGTGACCGCTGTTTGTGGTGCTGAACATTGCTGTGTTGCTGTGCTTTAAACAGTGTGTATGATGCTGAACATTCTACTACCACTGTGAAGAGTACCAAGTCGCTCTCTGTGGTACTAAATGTTTCTATGCTGTCATATAATGCTGTCATATAGTAATGTTTGATGAATAACTAGTATGTAGAAATGAGCACTGCTAATAGTTTTGTGCAGTAGTGATAAGAGCAGCGCATGAATCTGTGTAAAGTGTGTAGAGTGAGCCCTGTCCATGGTGCTCATGGTACATAGTGTGTGTAATGGTGAGCCCTGTTCATGGTGCTCATGGTACATAGTGTGTGTAATGGTGAGCTCTATCCATGGTGCTGATTTTACATAGTGTGTGTAATGGTGAGCTCTATCCATGGTGCTGAATTTACCTAGTGTGTGTAATGGTGAGCTCTATCCATGGTGCTGCTTTTATATAGTGTGTGTAATGGTGAGCTCTATCCATGGTGCTGATTTTACATAGTGTGTGTAATGGTGAGCTCTATCCATGGTGCTGCTTTTACATAGTGTGTGTAATGGTGAGCTCTATCCATGGTGCTGATTTTACATAGTGTGTGTAATGGTGAGCTCTATCCATGGTGCTGCTTTTACATAGTGTGTGTAATGGTGAGCTCTATACATGGTGCTGCTTTTATATAGTGTGTAATGGTGAGCTCTATCCATGGTGCTGCTTTTACAAAGTGTGTGTAATGGGGAGCTCTATCCATGGTGCTGCTTTTACATAGTGTGTGTAATGGTGAGCTCTATACATGGTGCTGCTTTTATATAGTGTGTAATGGTGAGCTCTATCCATGGTGCTGCTTTTACATAGTGTGTAATGGTGAGCTCTATATATGGTGCTGCTTTTATATAGTGTGTGTAATGGTGAGCTCTATACATGGTGCTGCTTTTACATAGTGTGTGTAATGGTGACTCTATCCATGGTGCTGCTTTTACATAGTGTGTGTGTAATGGTGAGCTCTATACATGGTGCTGCTTTTACATAGTGTGTGTAATGGTGACTCTATCCATGGTGCTGATTTTACATAGTGTGTGTAATGGTGAGCTCTATACATGGTGCTGCTTTTACATAGTGTGTGTAATGGTGACTCTATCCATGGTGCTGAATTTACATAGTGTGTGTAATGGTGACTCTATCCATGGTGCTGATTTTACATAGTGTGTGTAATGGTGAGCTCTATACATGGTGCTGCTTTTACATAGTGTGTGTAATGGTGACTCTATCCATGGTGCTGAATTTACATAGTGTGTGTAATGGTGACTCTATCCATGGTGCTGCTTTTATATAGTGTGTGTAATGGTGACTCTATCCATGGTGCTGAATTTACATAGTGTGTGTAATGGTGACTCTATCCATGGTGCTGCTTTTATATAGTGTGTGTAATGGTGAGCTCTATCCATGGTGCTGCTTTTACATAGTGTGTGTAATGGTGAGCTCTATCCATGTGCTGATAGTATATTGTGTGTGTAATGGTGAGCTCTATCCATGGTGCTGATAGTATATAGTGTGTGTAATGGTGTCTCTATCCATGGTGCTGCTTTTACATAGTGTGTGTAATGGTGAGCTCTATCCATGTGCTGATAGTATATAGTGTGTGTAATGGTGAGCTCTATACATGGTGCTGAATTTACATAGTGTGTGTAATGGTGACTCTATCCATGGTGCTGATTTTACATAGTGTGTGTAATGGTGAGCTCTATCCATGTGCTGATAGTATATAGTGTGTGTAATAGGGAGCTCTAGCCAACTCTGCTACATCTCTACTTCTTATGCAAGTTTATGCATATACAGAAGCAGCAGAGTTAACAGTCAGACTTGGTGTGTAAATTAAACACATCTAGCTATCGTTCTATGACTGTTAACACTACTACATCTGTATTATTTGTGTAATGATTTTTGGTACATGAAGTGTATTATTATAGAGGCGATCACTAATATGGGGCCGATTGTATATAGTAAGTATAGTGATGAGCGAAGTTACAGTACTTTGATTCTGCACGAACCTCGCGGCTCAGCAGTTGCTGACTTTAGCCTGCATAAATTAGTTCAGCTTTCAGGTGCTCCGGTGGGCTGGAAAAGGTGGATGCAGTCCTAGGAGACTCTCCTAGGACTTTATCCACCTTTTCCAGAGCACCTGAAAGCTGAACTAATTTATACAGGCTAAAGTCAGCAACCGCGGTTCGTGCAGAATCGAAGTACTGTAGCTTCGCTCATCTCTAGTCATGAGCATTGGCCATGGTGCTGATTGTCTATAGAGTGTATGGAATTATAAATATTTCCTCAAATTATGGTATTCTGTTTGCAGTTGACATCAAGAATGAAATGACCTGTATGTGCTGTTTCGTCATGGGTAGACATAAGAATGCATGTAGTACAAGTGCGCCAGTTACTGTTTCCTATTCTCTTGTTTACATAGTTTGGGTCCACAGGGATCTCTTAATGTTTAGGCCCACTCAGGATTGTTTTGAAAACATAGTCCTGTAGGGTTTTGCAAAAGTTTATTTCAGCCTTAAAAAATCAGAGATTGGAAACTAATAATAATAATAAATCTGTATAGAAATATTTACAAATGTAACCATCTGTAACCATATGTAACATTCTCATACTAAATAGCATACTTTTTTAATTTGCATCGTTGTCTTTTGGAGTGGCAACAAACTCATATTCACAATCATCTGTGTCCAAAGATATTATAAAAAATAGAATAAATCATAAGGTGGTTTTAAACGTATGCATAATTTTGACGTGTCTATAGCAAGAAGATTAAAGACTACACAATAGCACTAATACATTTTTTTATATGTATTAAAAGAACACAAAAGTCCCGTAGGTAAACTGTTAAAGATTTTGCACTATACCCACCACCATGCCTGTTTCAAAATGGCTGTTCTTATAGTCCTGTGACACAGGTAAAGGTAAAACTATGCTTTATACTATTTTACACATTGCCACTGAATACAATGCAGCCACATTCTATGTATCATAATTCAAACATTGACTAACTGGGACAGAAAATGTACTTTCTTTTGTAACAAAGGCCCAGGAGCATTGACAGTAAATCTATTATCACGAGAGACACTTTGCACATGATGATCTATGTTGCTGCTATCTTTTTTTCTACTTTATTTTCACTAGTAGTTTGTAACAGTTGTGGTGCCTCAGGTTTAAGGAATGTTGAAATATTGTCTACATATTGTTTGGGTGAGATATATTGTGTTGGGGTGAAAAAGGAAATACTGATAATGAAATGTTATCACCTCTTCTAAAGAATTTTGCAAATGAGGTTCCTCCTTGTTGCTTATTTTCTTGTGTTGCTCAGTTATATCGGCACTCTGCTAGTGGAGTCTGCCTGAGGCAGGCAAAGAGGCCTAGGGAAGGCCATCAGCCGCCATGGGAACCGATCGACACCCCGCAAACATGTTGTGAAAGTGCTGATTGGGAATTTGACAGAGGGGGCACCAGTTATTTAATCTCTCAAATGCCACAATTGCTACTAATCGGGGCAATTAAGGGGTAAAATAACCTCCATCAACATGAATGCTGATGTCCGTCATTTACGGTAAGTGCCCGCTGCTTTTGACTCACCTGAACAACCTAAACAATACAGCTAACATGTAATTTTACCGGCATAGACAATGTAGCAGAATAATTAAAGAACACAAAAAAAATCATTAAATGGTCACTAGAAAAACACTAGAGGTCCCCATACTATTTAGAACATAATCCTGTCCGGCTGCAGCATCATCATCTTTGTCCAAGCTGAAGCATAGGCGGGGAAAAAGTCCATGAAGTGAGGGCAGGACTAGATCTCCTCTGTGCCCACTCCTGTCCTGTCTATCAGCCTCCTGTCTAAAAACAGAGAGGAGGGGGTTAAAAAGCACCATGCAGCGATTGGATAGGGGTTCAGAGAGGAAGTTGGGTCATGCAGAGTGAGGGCAAGAGACGACATGCCCCCTCCAGAGCACATGATAGAAAACCAAGTGAGCATTAAAAAGTAGGTATTTGGGAGAAAAATATATGGCCTAGACACATGATCAGGATTAGGTACGAAGTAACATATACCTTTCTTTTACGGGATATGACAGGTACCCTTTAATGTACAGTGACCCCCTCAACCTACGATGGCCCCGACATACGATAATTTCAACATGCGATGGCCTCTCAGAGGCCATCACATGTTAAAGGCAGCATCAACATACGATGCTTTTGTATGTCGGAGCCATCGCATAAACGGCTATCCGGCAGCGCTGACTGCTTCAGCTGCCACCTGATAGCCGTTTACGGTGCCCCGTGAGCTCCGGTGATGTCTCTTACCTGTCCTCGGGGCTCCGGCGCGTCCTCTTCCGGATCCCCTGCATCGTCGGCGCTCTCCATCGTCGTCATCCCGTCGCTGTGCATGCCGTCCCGTCATCCAATAGGAGCGGCGTGCGTAGCGACATGATGGCGGCAATGGAGCGCGCCGATGCCGGGGAAGCAGAGGCCTTGCCGGAGCGTCGAGGACGCGGCGATAGTGATGGATGGAGACATCCCGGGCAGCGGTGACGGTCCGGAGCGGTGGGGACAGGTGAGTACAACTTCCTCTAACAGTGGTCTTCAACCTGCGGACCTCCAGATGTTGCAAAACTACAACATCCAGCATGCCCGGACAGCCAACGGCTGTCAGGGCATGCTGGGTGTTGTAGTTTTGCAACATCTGGAGGTCCGCAGGTTGTAGACCACTGTCCTATACTTTACATTGCACGGATCCCTCAACTTGCGATGGCTTCAACAAACGATGGTCCATTTGGAACGGATTACCATCGTATGTTGAGGGACCACTGTATATGAATTGTCCTGCAGAAAACAAGCCCTTCTTCATGTGGCTACAGATATGCCAAACTTTTTATTTATGAAGTGTGCAAAGTTAGTAAAACATGAAAAAACTATATATATAAGTGGAATTAATGTTACTTTGATTTTATAGGTCACTTTGAATACCAGAATGGTGCTATAAAAAGCCCATGATTTGTCCTACGTAACAACAAGCCTTTGTATACTACATTTGAGAGAATAAACTTGTGTGTGCTGTGGATTGACACCAACCGTATCTCCCTTGTATACAGAGCCTCTTGCATTCGCTGTGCAGTTAAGATAACATCCTCACAAGATTAGTGAGGGGAATAATACAAGAGATGTAAAACAGAAGCATCAATATGAGCAGGAGGAAACAAGAGGAGCAGTATGGAAGGAGGGGGAGTTTTATTATGCTGGGATTTGCTCTGGGGCTGTGATGTCTCCATAAGATGTGTAAGGCTGGGTTCACACCACGTTTTGTTAAATATGGTTCCCGTATACGGCTGGGAGGAGGGGGGCGGGGCTTAATCGTGGCCATATTCGGGAACCGTATTTAATGCATGTCTAGGAGCCGACCGGAGTGAACTGCAGCCTCCAGTCGCCTTCGTTTTCGGCCGTATGCGGTTTCCCGACCGTAGGCAAAAACGCGGTCGACCACGTTTTTGCCTACGGTCGGGAAACCGCATATGGCCGAAAACGAAGCCGACCGGAGGCTGCGGTTCACTCCGGTCGGCTCATAGACATGCATTAAATATGGTTCCCGAATACGGCTGAGTGCGGGCCCCGCAATTAAGCCCCGCCCCCCTCCTCCCAGCCCTATACGGGAACCGTATTTAACAAAACGTGGTGCGAACCCAGCCTAAGAGGGGGCAACACAAACAGTCACCCAGACCCCAAAACTATACTATTTACTTGGTTTAATAGCGCTTTAGTTCAGGTTACTGACTGAAATGTCTCCTTTTCTCCATGACGGTTTCACTTACTTGTCAATGTAATGCTAGTCTGACTGTGCTACACATTGCTCTGTGGGATTCCAGTGTATCAGCCTTCTGTATGGTGTTACATGTAGTTTTGCCTGTGTATGTCAATGCACCCATATTTGGCCATTGATATATATATATATATATATTTCAAATAAAGCGTTCCTGTCATCACAGAAAAAAAACACTTCTATATGTTACTCACTAGTTCCTGCAGATTATTTACGTGTCTTTTCATGTACTCTCTGCTGCTCACTCATTCTGACATCCACTGCTCAGGAAGGAGAGTTCCTAAGGCAAGCACTGAGCCTGCCCTCACTCACCATGCATTCACTTCCTCACTGAGTTTGCTGTGCTAAGATGGGTCTCATAATTCAATTACTGGAGGTTTCTCTGTAACCCCCTCTTCTCTTTTTTTCATGCTGCAGTCTGTTTGGGTTAAGCATTGTAAATGTCTCAGCTGATATTCATGTCCTTCTAAAGGAAATAACAGCATGATATATGCACGTCTTCCTGCTTACCCCAGAGCCACATTGATAATATTAAATATGCTATCAGCTATTGCCCACCAGTGTAAGCCACAGTGTATTTCTGTGAGAAATCTGCCGATAAGGACTTAACTTAAGTTCTAAAGAGCTCCAAGACCTGAGTAAAGGTAAGGGTATGCTGGGAGTTGTTGTTTAACCCATCATTGCAAGTGGACCAAGAATACACACTCACAGTGACTCACAGGGGACGTCTTCTCTGTAATTTCTTTTTCTCTTTATTTGGTCCAGACCATGATGAAATCTTTCCCTCTATAACGTTTGATGCCGGGCATCTTCAGCACGTCACCTTTGCAGATCCTCGTCTTTTATACCAAGACAAGCTCTTCATAGTAGCTCACACTGTTCTCTCTAAAAACAGCAGCTCCACACACTGCTCCACTGAATACAGTACTGCCATACACTGTTCTAATCAATACTGTCACACACTGTGCCCCTGAACATAATACTGCTACACAGTGTATTCCTAAACATAATACTGCTACACAGTGTATTCCTAAACATAATACTTCTACACAGTGTATTCCTAAACATAATACTGCTACACAGTGTATTCCTAAACATAATACTGCTACACAGTGTATTCCTAAACATAATACTTCTACACAGTGTATTCCTAAACATAATACTGCTACACAGTGTATTCCTAAACATACTTCTACACAGTGTATTCCTAAACATAATACTGCTACACAGTGTATTCCTAAACATAATACTGCTACACAGTGTATTCCTAAACATAATACTGCTACACAGTGTATTCCTAAACATAATACTTCTACACAGTGTATTCCTAAACATAATACTGCTACACAGTGTATTCCTAAACATAATACTTCTACACAGTGTATTCCTAAACATAATACTGCTACACACTGTTCTCTCTAAAAACAACAGCTCCACACACTGCTCCACTGAATACAGTACTGCCATACACTGTTCTAATCAATACTGTCACACACTGTGCCCCTGAACATAATACTGCTACACAGTGTATTCCTAAACATAATACTGCTACACAGTGTATTCCTAAACATAATACTTCTACACAGTGTATTCCTAAACATAATACTGCTACACAGTGTATTCCTAAACATAATACTGCTACACAGTGTATTCCTAAACATAATACTTCTACACAGTGTATTCCTAAATATAATACTGCTACACAGTGTATTCCTAAACATAGTACTTCTACACAGTGTATTCCTAAACATAATACTGCTACACACTGTTCTCTCTAAAAACAACAGCTCCACACACTGCTCCACTGAATACAGTACTGCCATACACTGTTCCACTCTATACTGCCACACACTGTGCCCCTGAATATCATACTGCTACACAGTGTATTCCTAAATATAATACTGCTACACACTGTTCTACTAAATACTGCTACATACTGTACCCATAAATACAATACTGACACAAACTGTGCCCCTGAATACAATACTGCTACACACTGTACCCCTAAATATTCTACAGCTAGACATTATTCTCTATATAATAATGCCACACACTGTACCCCTGCAAAAAACATGTGCATGTCGCAAATTTTTTGTGCCTCTGTATATAATACTGCCACACACAGTTCCCCTAAATATATAGCATATATAGAAACATATGACTCATTTCCAAAGAAAGTAAAACTAACCCCAAAATGTTTTTTAACCCCTTAAGGACGAAGCCCATTTGGGCCTTAAGGACGCAGACAATTTAATTTTTACGTTTTCGTTTTTTCCTCCTCGCCTTCAAAAAATCATAACTTTTATATTTTCATCCCCAAACTAGTATCAGGGCTTGTTTTTTGCGCGACCAGTTGTCCGTTGTAATGCCATCACTTACTTTACCATAAAATGTATGGCGCAACCAAAAAATACTATTTGTGGGGAAATTAAACAGAAAACCGCAATTTTGCAAATTTTGGAAGGTTTCGTTTTCTTGCTATACAATTTACGGTAAAAATGACATGTGTTCTTTATTCTTTG
The DNA here is from genome assembly GCF_029499605.1 of Hyla sarda. Classification (NCBI taxonomy): domain Eukaryota; kingdom Metazoa; phylum Chordata; class Amphibia; order Anura; family Hylidae; genus Hyla; species Hyla sarda. The sequence goes on along the minus strand of NC_079196.1, from coordinate 85,082,814 downwards.
GGTCAATACGATTAAAATGATACCCATGATAATATACTTTTCAAACTGTTTAACCAAATTAGTACGTTTAAAATCCCCCAATTTTGAAGACCTATAACTTTTTCATTTTTCCATATAAGCGGCAGTATGAGGGCTAATTTTTTGCACCGTGATCTGTACTTTTTATTGATACCATATTTGCTTATGTAAAACTTTTAATCCTTTTTTTATAAATTTTTTGGGGAATAAAATGTTATAAAAAAGCAGCTATTTTGGACTTTTTTTTTTTTTCATTCACGCCGTTCACCGTACGGTATCATTAACTTCATTAAATTTTATTTTAATAGTTGGGATATTTACGCACGTGGCGATACCAAATATGTATATAAAATTTTTTTTTACACTTTTTGGGGGTGAAATAGGGAAAATGGGACAATTTACGTTTTTATTGGGGGAGGGTTTTTTCAATTTTTTTTACTTTTATTTTTTACTTTTTTACTTTAATTTTTACACTTTGATAGTCCCCATAGCGGACTATTTATAGCACTGACCAGTGTGCGTTAAGTACCAGCTCAACAGGACGTACATTTACGCCCTGCATTGTTAAGGGGTTAATTATATAAATAATAAAAAGGTTAAAAATGTGTGTTGGCCCTTTTAAAAAATTATGTGGAAGAAAATATAGAACGGAATATGGAAAAAGCTAATAAACACATTCTTCTCCAGGTGAAATACAGCGAGATAAGATAAACTTCCCAGTACAGGTCACCTGTCTAACCCAGGAAGAAGTACAGTGCCGCCTACAAAAAATCAAAATAGACAAATCGCCAGGTCCAGATGGCATTCACCCCCGTGTTCTAGAGGAATTAATTAAGTAATGAAATAGACAGACCCCTATTTTTAATATTCAGGGACTCTATAGTAACAGGGACTGTTCCCCAGGACTGGCGCATAGCAAATGTGGTGCCTATATTTTAAAAGGGGTCAAAAAGCGACCCCGGGAATTATAGACCTGTTAGTTTAACCTCTGTTATGTGTAAATTGTTTGAGGGTTTTCTAAGAGATGCTATTTTGGAATATCTTGATAAAAATAAATGTATGACACCCTATCAGCATGGCTTTATGAGGGATGAGTCCTGTCAAACTAACCTGATCAGCTTTTATGAGGAGGTGAGCTCCAGACTGGACCAGGGGGCAATCGCTGGATGTCGTATATCTTGATTTTTCCAAAGCATTTGATACGGTTCCACATAAAAGATTGGTACATAAAATGAGGAGGATTGGGCTGGGGTAGAATGGGAGCAAGTCGGAAACTAACTGGCTTAGCGATAGGAAACAGAGGGTGGTTATTAATGGTACTTCTTCTGATTGGGTGACTGTTATCAGTGGGGTACCACAGGGGCCTGTCTTGGGTCCTGTTCTATTTAATGTATTCATTAATGACCTTGTAGAGGGGTTGAATAGTAAAGTAGCAATCTTTGCAGATGATACTAAAGAGGTAAACACAATAGAGGACAGTGCACAGTTACAAATGGATCTGGATATGTTGGAGGTTTGGGCTGAGAAGTGGCAGATGAGGTTCAACACTGATAAATGTAAGGTAATGCACATGGGGATGAAAAATCTGAGCTGGGATTATGTATTAAATGGGAGAACACTTGGGACGACTGACGTGGAAAATGACTTGGGAGTCTTAGTAAACAGTAAATTTAGCTGTAGTGACCAGTGTGGAGCAGCTGCTGCCAAGGCAAATAAAATCATGGGGTGCATCAATAGGGGCATAGATGCCCACGACAAGGAAATAATTCTACAGCTGTACAAATCACTAGTCAGACCACACATGGAATACTGTGTACAGTACTGGGCACCAGTGTACAAGAAAGATATAGGGGAGCTGGAGAGGGTTCAAAGACAGGCAACCAGGGTAATACGGAGAATGGGAGGACTACAGTACCCAGAAAGATTATCAGAATTGGGTTTATTTAGTTTAGAAAATAGAAGGCTTAGGGGAGACCTAATAACTATGTATGAATATATTTTTGGAGAAACTGTCACTGACCCAAAATAAAAACCCCACTGAATGGGAAATTAATGCACCAATCAAAAATGCATTATAGACAAAGTGTTAAATATTGACTACTAGCTAAGATCTGGACAGTGTTTTTTATTTTATTTATTTTTTCTAGAAAGAAAACAAAAAAAGCTCCCTGTGTCCTCCAGTGATTTTTAAGGTGTTTTTCCATAAAAAAAAACCGAAATAAATAAAGAAATAAAAAACTGTTAAACTACTTTCAGATTGATACAGATTTTCAATATAATAACTGCTCCACCTGCTGTAGAAAACCTGTATTGCAAGCATTCTCACTGTAATTAGCTCAAAGGCCCTCAATGACTTCTGTGTTCCTGACTGATCTTTATCGAGCTGTGAGCCACAAATTCTGGTGCTGCCTGTGCCAGAATGTGTACAGAATAATGTTCACCCTTACTTCCAAAACAAAATAATAAGAAAACCTGAAAAGGGGGGCGTGGCCTCACAATTTCACCAAAACATATATTTACCGTATTTTTTGCCGTATAAGATGCACTTTTTCTTCCCCAAAACTGGGGGGGGGGGGAGTTGGTGCATCTTATAAGGCGAATACACACCTATCGGGTCGGTCCCTGCGGCCATCAACGGCCGGGACCCGCGGCTAATACAGAACATCACCGATCGCGGTGATGCCCTGCATTAACCCTTCAGACGCGGCGATCAAAGCTGACCGCCGCGTCTGAAGCCAAAGTGACACTAACCCGGCTGCTCCGTCGGGCTGTTCGGGACCGCCGCGGTGAAATCGCGGCGTCCCGAACAGCTTACATGACACCGGGAGGGACCTTACCTGCCTCCTCGGTGTCTGCTCTGTGCCGGGATCCCCTGCATGGCGGCGCTCTCCTTCGACGTCATCGCGTCGTCGCGCACGCCGTCCTGTCATCCAATAGGAGCGGCGTGCGTAGTGACGTGATGACGGCGACGGAGAGCGTGGATCCCGGGGAAGAAGACGTCCGGAGCGTCAGGGACACCACGGGGACGCGGCGACAGCGATGGAGCGACATCCAGGGCAGCGGTGACGGGTCCGGAGCGGCGGGGACACGTGAGTACTACCTCCTATACCAGTGGTCTTCAACCTGCTGACCTCCAGATGTTGCAAAACTACAACTCCCAGCATGCCCAGACAGCCGTTGGCTGTCCGGGCATGCTGGGAGTTGTAGTTTTGCAACATCTGGAGGTCCGCAGGTTGAAGATCACTGTTGGGTGCAGAATCTTTTTTTTTCTAGATTTTGCACCTTTAAAATTGGGTGCGTCTTATAAACCGGTGCATCCTATAGGGCGGAAAATACGGTACTAAACAAATTTACATAAAAAGTTTGAGAAAGCCGCAAAAACAAACATCACCTGTTAAGATAGGTCTTGCATTTTGAATGATATGAAAAATATAACCCAATTAGTGCATTTTTATTTTGGTAAAATAATATTTCTAAACATAAATAATGGACATTTTTATTTTTATTTTCCATGATGTTAAAAAGTTTATCTATGAGAGTTTCTTTTTTTTTTTTTTTAACCATTATTTCATTTATTTAATGAATTTTAATTTTGTATGGGGAGGACACTTTTTGAGGCGTTAATGTTTTCCTGTGTAAATGCGACGAAATTGAGCATGCGCCACAATGTGTGCCAAAATAGTAAATACAGGGAAAAACTATTCTGAAAGGGCATACAACTAATACCCATGTTGGAATGTATCCGACTACAGAGACAGACATACATGAAGACATACTGTAAATGCAGGCCTTCATCCATCCCACCCATCCAGACATACAGGCAGGCACACATTCATCCATGCAGACAACATTGCACCCATCCATCCCTCCCCACCTCTCCCATTCTTCCAGACATACATGTATACATCCATCCCACTCATCCACCAATCCCTCTTATCCATCTATTCATCCTTTCATGCAGACATACGTAGAGGGAATCATGTGGACATAAAAACATGCAGCCATCAATCCATCCATCCATGCAGACGTCTATCCTAATCATCCATGCAGCCATCAATCCATCCATCCATGCAGACATACATATAGGGAATCATGTGGACATAAAAACATGCAGACATCCATCCCAATCATCCATGCAGACATACATGAAGTTTCATCCATCCGTCTAGACATCCATCCAACCCCCCAATCCATCACCCCCATCCATCCATTCATCTATCCACCCTCCATCCATCCATCCTAACCCTTCCCCCTTTTCATTCATACATGCAGACATCCATCCTTCATCCCCATCCATCCATCCTAACCCTTCCCCCTCTTCATTCATCCATCTATCCATCCATCCTTCACCCCCATCCATCCATCCATCCTAACTCTTCCCCCTCTTCATGCATCCATCTATCCATCCAGCCATCACCCCCATCCTAACTCTTCCCCCTCTTCATTCATCCATCTATCCATCACCCCCATCCATCCATCTATCCACCCTCATCCATCCATCCTAACTCTTCCCCCTTTTCATTCATACATGCAGACATCCTTCCTTCACCCCCATCCATCCATCCATCCTAACCCTTCCCCCTCTTCATTCATCCATCTATCCATCCATCACCCCATCCATCCATCCATCCATCCTATCTCTTCCCCCTCTTCATTCATCCATCTATCCATCCATCCATCCTTCACCCCCATCCATCCATCCTAACTCTTCCCCCTCTTCATTCATCCATCTATCCATCCAGCCATCACCCCATCCAGCCATCCTAACCCTTCCCCCTCTTCATTCTTCCATCTATCCATCCAGCCATCACCCCCATCCATCCATCCATCCTAACTCTTCCCCCTCTTCATTCATCCATCTATCCATCCAGCCATCACCCCCATCCATCCATCCTAACCCTTCCCCCTCTTCATTCATCCGTCTATCCATCCAGCCATCACCCCCATCCATCCATCCATCCTAACCCTCCCCCCTCTTCATTCATCCATCTATCCATCCAGCCAGCCTGTGTCTTGCACAATGCTCTGCAGACCGGCTCAGCTTCCAGGAGGAGGCCAGACATTCCAGGATGACCGCTGATTGGCTCCTCTGCAGAGCACGTCCCTGAGAGAACACTGGGCAGTATGGGAGCATACAGAAAACACACAGAGCCCTGTGTAATGGAAGGTTCAGAGACATGTAAAAAAGTGTCCTCCCTCCTCACTGGTTTTCAGAGGGAATTTGCACATATATCAATGGGGAGGAAAACACTGATATCTCGGGAAATATAGACACGAGGTAGGAGAATAAGGGCTCGTCTGAACTGTCCTCATGAGAAGTCACATGTATTACTTGTCTTTTATGTGCAGAATCTGAGGTACACCTTATCGTGTATAGTGGTGAAAAGTTTTAGGTGGTGTCAATCCTGCTGTGTGCACAGTGTTAGGTGGTGTCAATCCTGCTGTGTGCACAGTGTAGCCGGTGCCCATCCTGCTGTGTGCACAGTGTTAGGTGATGTCCATGCTGCTGTGTGCACAGTGGTGTCCATCCTGCTGTGTGCACAGTGTTAGGTGGTGTCCATCCTGCTGTGTGCACAGTGTTAGGTGGTGTCCATCCTGCTGTGTGCACAGTGTTAGGTGGTGTCCATCCTGCTGTGTGCACAGTGTTAGGTGGTGTCCATCCTGCTGTGTGCACAGTGGTGTCCATCCTGCTGTGTGCACAGTGGTAGGTGGTGTCAATCCTGCTGTGTGCACAGTGTAGCCGGTGTCCATCCTGCTGTGTGCACAGTGGTGTCCATCCTGCTGTGTGCACAGTGTTAGGTGGTGTCCATCCTGCTGTGTGCACAGTGTTAGGTGGTGTCCATCCTGCTGTGTGCACAGTGTAGCCGGTGTCCATCCTGCTGTGTGCACAGTGTTAGGTGGTGTCCATCCTGCTGTGTGCACAGTGTTAGGTGGTGTCAATCCTGCTGTGTGCACAGTGTAGCCGGTGCCCATCCTGCTGTGTGCACAGTGTTAGGTGATATCCATGCTGCTGTGTGCACAGTGGTGTCCATCCTGCTGTGTGCACAGTGTTAGGTGGTGTCCATCCTGCTGTGTGCACAGTGTTAGGTGGTGTCCATCCTGCTGTGTGCACAGTGTTAGGTGGTGTCCATCCTGCTGTGTGCACAGTGTTAGGTGGTGTCCATCCTGCTGTGTGCACAGTGGTGTCCATCCTGCTGTGTGCACAGTGTTAGGTGGTGTCAATCCTGCTGTGTGCACAGTGTAGCCGGTGTCCATCCTGCTGTGTGCACAGTGGTGTCCATCCTGCTGTGTGCACAGTGTTAGGTGGTGTCCATCCTGCTGTGTGCACAGTGTTAGGTGGTGTCCATCCTGCTGTGTGCACAGTGTAGCCGGTGTCCATCCTGCTGTGTGCACAGTGTTAGGTGGTGTCCATCCTGCTGTGTGCACAGTACTAGGTGATGTCCATCCTGCTGTGTGCACAGTGTTAGGTGGTGTCCATCCTGCTGTGTGCACAGTGTTAGGTGGTGTCCATCCTGCTGTGTGCACAGTGTTAGGTGGTGTCCATCCTGCTGTGTGCACAGTGTTAGGTGATGTCCATCCTGCTGTGTGCACAGTGTTAGGTGGTGTCCATCCTGCTGTGTGCACAGTGTTAGGTGCTGTCCACTCTGCCGTGTGCACAGTACTAGGTGCTGTCTATCCTGCCGTGTGCACAGTGTGCAGTGCTGGTCATGTTGCAGAAGGTTGCTACTATGTTGGGTTACTGAGCATTGGTTTTGCCTGTTATACATAGTGATACATAGTGATACATAGTGCGTAACCATAAATGGTACTGAAGACTTGTGTGCTGTTTGTCACATAGAGTGTAGCTGCCCTCAGTACTAAAGATGTGTATACTGTGTCACATGTTGTGTAGCTGTCAATGGTACTGAACACTTGTGTGCTATGTGCCACATAGTGTGCAATGTACAGTGAATGAGGTCACACTGTGTGTAGCTGCCCATGTTACTTCGAGTTGTGTGCTGTGTGTAACAGTGTGTAGCTGTCCATGGTTCTGAGGGTTGTGTGCTGAATGTCACACTGTGTAGCTGTCCAGGGTACTGGAGTTTGTGTGCTGTCTATGGTACTAAGGTTTGTGTGTCACACTGGGTGTCGTATCTAAAGTACTGAGAGTTGTGTGTCACATAGTGTGTAGCTGTCTATAGTACTGAGGGTTGTGTGCTGCATGTCACACAGTGTGTAGCTGTCTATAGTATTGAGGGTTGTGTGCTGCATGTCACATAGTGTGTAGCTGTCTATAGTACTGAGGGTTGTGTGCTGCATGTCACACAGTGTGTAGCTGTCTATAGTATTGAGGGTTGTGTGCTGCATGTCACATAGTGTGTAGCTGTTTATGATACTGAGGGTTGTGTGTCACATAATGTGTTACATAGTGTATAACTGTCTATAGTACTGAGGGTTGTGTGCTGCATGTCACAGTGTGTGTAGCTGTCTATAGAACTAAGGGTTGTGTGTCAGTGTGTGTAGCTGTCTATAGAACTAAGGGTTGTGTGTCACAGTGTGTGTAGCTGTCTATAGAACTAAGGGTTGTGTGTCACAGTGTGTGTAGCTGTCTATAGAACTAAGGGTTGTGTGTCACAGTGTGTGTAGCTGTCTATAGAACTGAGGGTTGTGTGTCACAGTGTGTGTGGTTGTCTATAGAACTGAGGGTTGTGCGTCACACTGTGTAGTTGTCTATAGTACTGAGGGTTGTATCACACAGTGTGCAGCTGTCTATAGTACTGAGGATTGTATCACACAGTGTGCAACTGTCTATAGCATTGAGGGTTGTGTGTCACACAGTGTGCAACTGTCTATAGCATTGAGGGTTGTGTGTGTCACAGTGTGTATAGCTGTCTATAGCATTGAGGGTTGTGTGTCACACAGTGTGCAACTGTCTATAGCATTGAGGGTTGTGTGTGTCACAGTGTGTATAGCTGTCTATAGCACTGAGGGTTGTTGTGTGACAGTGTGTATAGCAGTCTATAGTACTGAGGGTTGTTGTGTGTGACAGTGTGCAGCAGTCTATAGCACTGATGGTTGTGTGTCACACAGTGTGTATAGCTGTCTATAGCACTGATGGTTGTGTGTCACAGTGTGCAGCAGTCTATAGCACTGATGGTTGTGTGTGACACAGTGTGTATAGCTGTCTATAGCACTGAGGGTTGTGTGTCACACAGTGTGTATAGCTGTCTATAGCACTGAGGGTTGTGTGTCACACAGTGTGTATAGCAGTCTATAGCACTGAGGGTTGTGTGTGTCACAGTGTGTATAGCTGTCTATAGTACTGAGGGTTGTGTGTGTCACAGTGTGTATAGCAGTCTATAGCACTGAGGGTTGTGTGTCACACAGTGTGTATAGCTGTCTATAGCACTGAGAGTTGTGTGTCACACAGTGTGTATAGCTGTCTATAGTACTGAGGGTTGTGTGTGACAGTGTGCAGCAGTTTATATAGCACTGAGGGTTGTGTGTGTCACAGTGTGTATAGCTGTCTATAGTACTGAGGGTTGTGTGTGTCACAGTGTGTATAGCTGTCTATAGTACTGAGGGTTGTGTGTCAGTGTGCAGCTGTCTATAGCACTGAGGGTTGTGTGTCACAGTGTGCAGCTGTCTATAGTACTGAGGGTTGTGTGTGTCACAGTGTGTATAGCTGTCTATAGTACTGAGGGTTGTGTGTGTCACAGTGTGTATAGCAGTCTATAGCACTGAGGGTTGTGTGTCACACAGTGTGTATAGCTGTCTATAGCACTGAGGGTTGTGTGTCACACAGTGTGTATAGCTGTCTATAGTACTGAGGTTTGTGTGTGACAGTGTGCAGCAGTCTATAGCACTGAGGGTTGTGTGTCACACAGTGTGTATAGCTGTCTATAGTACTGAGGGTTGTGTGTGACAGTGTGCAGCAGTCTATATAGCACTGAGGGTTGTGTGTGTCACAGTGTGTATAGCTGTCTATAGTACTGAGGGTTGTGTGTGTCACAGTGTGTATAGCTGTCGATAGCACTGAGGGTTGTGTGTCACACAGTGTGTATAGCTGTCTATAGTACTGAGGGTTGTGTGTGACAGTGTGCAGCAGTTTATATAGCACTGAGGGTTGTGTGTGTCACAGTGTGTATAGCTGTCTATAGTACTGAGGGTTGTGTGTCACAGTTTGTATAGCTGTCTATAGTACTGAGGGTTGTGTGTGTCACAGTGTGTATAGCTGTCTATAGTACTGAGGGTTGTGTGTCAGTGTGCAGCTGTCTATAGCACTAAGGGTTGTGTGTCACAGTGTGCAGCTGTCTATAGTACTGAGGGTTGTGTGTGTCACAGTGTGTATAGCTGTCTATAGTACTGAGGGTTGTGTGTGTCACAGTGTGTATAGCTGTCTTAAGCACTGAGGGTTGTGTGTGTGTCACAGTGTGCAGCAGTCTATAGTACTGAGGGTTGTGTGTGACAGTGTGCAGCAGTCTATAGCACTGAGGGTTGTGTGTCACAGTGTGTATAGCTGTCTATAGTACTGAGGGTTGTGTGTCACAGTGTGTATAGCTGTCTATAGTACTGAGGGTTGTGTGTGTCACAGTGTGTATAGCTGTCTATAGTACTGAGGGTTGTGTGTGTCACAGTGTGTATAGCTGTCTATAGTACTGAGGGTTGTGTGTGTCACAGTGTGTATAGCTGTCTATAGCACTGAGGGTTGTGTGTCACAGTGTGTATAGCTGTCTATAGCACTGAGGGTTGTGTGTGTCACAGTGTGTATAGCTGTCTATAGCACTGAGGGTTGTGTGTCACACAGTGTGTATAGCTGTCTATAGCACTGAGGGTTGTGTGTGTCACAGTGTGTATAGCTGTCTATAGCACTGAGGGTTGTGTGTGTGTCACAGTGTGCAGCTGTCTATAGTACTGAGGGTTGTGTGTCACACAGTGTGTATAGCTGTCTATAGTACTGAGGGTTGTGTGTGACAGTGTGCAGCAGTCTATATAGCACTGAGGGTTGTGTGTGTGACAGTGTGCAGCAGTCTATAGTACTGAAGGTTGTGTGTGTCACAGTGTGTATAGCTGTCTTAAGCACTGAGGGTTGTGTGTGTGTCACAGTGCAGCAGTCTATAGTACTGAGGGTTGTGTGTGACAGTGTGTATAGCTGTCTATAGCACTGAGGGTTGTGTGTGTTACAGTGAGTATAGCTGTCTATAGCACTGAGGGTTGTGTGCGTGTCACAGTGTGTATAGCTGTCTATAGCACTGAGGGTTGTGTGTGTTACAGTGTGTATAGCTGTCTATAGCACTGAGGGTTGTGTGCGTGTCACAGTGTGTATAGCTGTCTATAGCACTGAGGGTTGTGTGTGTTACAGTGTGTATAGCTGTCTATAGCACTGAGGGTTGTGTGTCACACAGTGTGCAGCAGTCTATAGCACTGAGGGTTGTGTGTGTGTCACAGTGCAGCAGTCTATAGTACTGAGGGTTGTGTGTGACAGTGTGTATAGCTGTCTATAGTACTGAGGGTTGTGTGTGTGACAGTGTGCAGCAGTCTATAGTACTGAGGGTTGTGTGTCACAGTGCAGCAGTCTATAGCACTGAGGGTTGTGTGTGACAGTGTGCAGCAGTCTATAGTACTGAGGGTTGTGTGTCACAGTGCAGCAGTCTATAGCACTGAGGGTTGTGTGTGACAGTGTGCAGCAGTCTATAGTACTGAGGGTTGTGTGTGTCACAGTTTGTATAGCTGTCTATAGCACTGAGGGTTGTGTGCTGCGTGTCACAGTGAGTATAGCTGTCTATAGCACTGAGGGTTGTGTGTCACACAGTGTGTATAGCTGTCTATAGTACTGAGGGTTGTGTGTGTGTCACAGTGTGTATAGCACTGAGGGTTGTGTGTCACAGTGTGTATAGCTGTCTATAGTACTGAGGGTTGTGTGTCACAGTTGTATAGCTGTCTATAGCACTGAGGGTTGTGTGTGTGACAGTGTGTATAGCTGTCTATAGTACTGAGGGTTGTGTGTGTGACAGTTTGTATAGCTGTCTATAGCACTGAGGGTTGTGTGTGTGTGACAGTGTGCAGCAGTCTATAGTACTGAGGGTTGTGTGTGTCACAGTGTGTATAGCTGTCTATAGCACTGAGGGTTGTGTGTGTGTGACAGTGCAGCAGTCTATAGTACTGAGGGTTGTGTGTGTCACAGTTTGTATAGCTGTCTATAGCACTGAGGGTTGTGTGCTGCGTGTCACAGTGAGTATAGCTGTGCTGTCCATGGGGCTGGCCGTAGCTGTGCTGCTGCTGTCACACAGTGTGCAGAGCGCTCGGTGCAGTCACTCTGTGCTCCGCTGCTGAACGCGTCCAGACACATCTCCTGCACTGTAACCCGTAGTCCTGGAAGAACCGCATTACGCCCCCTGGACCGCTCTTCCCGCTCCCTCTGCCCCCAGAAGTGTGGATGTGTTCGGGTGCTGAGGAGACATTCCTGGCGGGAATGATGTTTTCCCCATGGAGCTGATCTGTCCGGGAAGCTGAACGCTGCGCAGGGATCGCTGAGGATTAGAAGAAGTAAAGTTATGTATGCGCCTTCATGCCGGTCCTTCTGCTCGGTCTACAGTAGTGTCTGGAGGCGGCCACTAAAGCAACATATTGCCATGGAGCTGAGGGGGTCTGGGCAGGAGCCGAGTTCCATGCTGTTGCTGTTTGTGCTGATGAAATCTTAATGCACGTACGCAAAGCAGCAGCAGCTCCTCAGCTGTGAGAGGGAAGCCCGTCCAGCGGCGGAAGAGCAGCGATCCAGAAGAGGACACCATGAAAGCTCTGCTCACTCTTGGATATGTATAAATTGCATTGATGTTTTTGCTTTGTCTGATGTGCTGCTGGGAATCCTGTCTTGACCATTGTCCATCCTGTACCATGGGAGAAAATCTGGGGGAACTCTCCTTTTACTCTCCCTAAACCATGGGTCCTCTGGCACCAAGGATGGGCTAACCACAGACTCCTAACCTTTTGGCTTTTAAATTGTCCAGCTAATCCTCATAGGATTAACCCTTCAGGTAAGTGTGAGTGGTCAAAGCGCATTCACACTTTATTGTATTATCTAGTATGTTAAACTCAACATGATCATTGATTATTTTTTATTTTTATTGATTTGAATATGAAGTTCAGTTGTGGTCTCCAAACTGTGGACCTCCAGCTGTTGCCAAACTACAACTCCCAGCATGCCCGGACAGCCAACGGTTGTCTGGGCATGCTGGGAGTTGTAGTTTTGCCACAGCTGGAGGTTCACAGTTTGGAGACTACTGGTGTAGAGTATATGTAGTCAGTCTACTCTGTAATTTTACTCTTTCAGTCTTTGACTACTGCAGAAGCAGCTTTTATATTCATTTTTATTTATTTTAATTTTATTTATACACATATATTGCAGAACCACCTTTTTATTTATTTATTTTAATTTTTTTATTTTATTTATACACATATATTGCAGAACCACCTTTTTTATTTATTTATGTATTTATTTTTTTATTTATTTTTTATTTTATTTATACACATATATTGCAGAAGCACCTTTTTATTTATTTATTTTAATTTTTTTATTTTATTTATACACATATATTGCAGAAGCACCTTTTTTATTTATTTATTTATGTATTTATTTTTTTATTTTTTATTTTATTTATACACATATATTGCAGAAGCACCTTTTTTATGTATTTATTTTAAATTTTTTTAATTTAATTTATACACATATATTGCAGAAGCACCTTTTTTTATTTATTTATTTATTTTTTATTTTATTTATACACATATATTGCAGAAGCACCTTTTTTTTTATTTATTTATGTATTTATTTATTTTTTATTTTATTTATACACATATATTGCAGAAGCACTTTTTTTTATTTATGTATTTATTTTTTATTTTATTTATACACATATATTGCAGAAGCACCTTAGAAATCAGTGAACGAAACAGCCCTAATGTGGAACACCCTGCTGCCATCCCCTGACTCCATTGTGTGTTGGCTCAGGCAAAAACTGCAGTGTCAGTGTGAACTTCACCTCTCTCTCCAATATGACTGAACCATGTTACTCTCTGCTAAAAATCACATTATATCATGTGTTGTAGTTTCAACAATGCAGTCATCCTTTGGTGCAGTAACATTCAACAGTAGGATTCTAGAAGCTTCAGACTTTTTTGGTGTCCCAATAACCCTATTCTCATTATAAGGGGGTGGGTTGGCATTATGATGCATTGTTCTGGAAATGGTATGGTTAATCCACTACAACTATGCATTCGTGTAGAAATATAGAAACATAGAATGTGTCGGCTAATAAGAACCATTTGGCCCATCTAGTCTGCCCAATAATCTGAATCCTATCAATAGTCCCTGGCCCTATCTTATATGAAGGATAGTCTTATGCCTATCTCTATCTTATATGAAGGATAGCCTTATGTTTATCCCATGCATGCTTAAAGGGGTTATCCAGGAAAAAAACTTTCAACTGGCGCCAGAAAGTTAAACAGATTTGTAAATTACTTCTATTAAAAAATCTTAATCCTTTCAGTACTTATGAGCTGCTAAAGTTGAGTTGTTCATTTCTGTCTAAGTGCTCTCTGATGACACGTGTCTCGGGAACCGTCCAGAGTAGAAGCAAATCCCCATAGCAAACCTCTTCTACTCTGTGCAGTTCCTGAGACAAGCAGAGATGTCAGCAGACAGCACTGTTGCCAGACAGAAAAGAACAACTCAACTTCAGCAGCTGATAATTATTGGAAGGATTAAGCTTTTTTAATAGAAGTAATTTACAAATCTGTTTAACTTTCTGGAGCCAGTTGACATATAAAAATTTTTTTTTTTTCCTGGAATACCCCTTTAAACTCCATCACTGTATTTGCAGCGACCACTTCTGCAGGAAAGCTATTCCATGCATCCGCTACTCTCTCAGTAAAGTAATACTTCCTGATATTACTTTTAGGAAGTATTACTTTACTGAGAGAGTAGTGGATGCATGGAATAGCCTTCCTGCAGAAGTGGTCGCTGCAAATACAGTGAAGGAGTTTAAGCATGCATGGGATAGGTATAAGACTATCCTTCATATAAGATAGGAATAGGCATAAGGCTACCCTTCATATAAGATAGAGATAGGTATAAGACTATCCTTCATAAAAGATAGAGATAGGTATAAGGCTATCCTTCATATAAGATAGGAATAGGCATAAGACTATCCTTCATATAAGATAGGAATAGGCATAAGGATATCCTTCATATAAGATAGGAATAGGCATAAGGATATCCTTCATATAAGATAGGAATAGGCATAAGGCTATCCTTCATATAAGATAGAGATAGGCATAAGACTATCCTTCATATAAGATAGAGATAGGCATAAGGCTATCCTTCATATAAGATAGGAATAGGCATAAGGCTATCCTTCATATAAGATAGAGAAAGGCATAAGACTATCCTTCATATAAGATAGGAATAGGCATAAGGCTATCCTTCATATAACATAGAGATAGGCATAAGGCTATCCTTCATATAAGATAGAGAAAGGCATAAGACTATCCTTCATATAAGAAAGGAATAGGCATAAGGCTATCCTTCATATAACATAGAGATAGGCATAAGGCTATCCTTCATATAAGATAGGAATAGGCATAAGGCTATCCTTCATTTAAGATAGAGATAGGCATAAGACTATCCTTCATATTAGATAGAGATAGGCATAAGGCTACCCTTCATATAAGATAGAGATAGGCATAAGACTATCCTTCATATAAGATAGGATTAGGCATAAGGCTATCCTTCATATAAGATAGAGATAGGCATAAGGCTACCCTTCATATAAGATAGAGATAGGCATAAGACTATCCTTCATATAAGATAGGATTAGGCATAAGGCTATCCTTCATATAAGATAGAGATAGGCATAAGGCTATCCTTTATATAAGATAGAGATAGGCAAAAGGCTATAAGATAGAGATAGGTATAAGGCTATCCTTCATATAAGATAGAGATAGACATAAGGCTATCCTTTATATAAGATAGAGATAGGTATAAGGCTATCCTTCATATAAGATAGAGATAGGCATAAGACTATTCTTTATATAAGATAGAGATAGGCATAAGGCTATCCTTTATATAAGATAGAGATAGGTATAAGGCTATCCTTCATATAAGATAGGGCCAGGGACTATTGATAGGATTCAGAGTATTGGGCAGACTAGATGGGCCAAATGGTTCTTATCTGCCGACACATTCTGGCTGACATTTATCATTGTCTTTAGACAGTTTTTTGTGTAGAAAAGGCGCAAAAGAAAAGGCGCAAGCAGGGTTATTTGCTCCTTTTTTGCGCCTTTTGGTTTACACAATTCTGCTGATTGTGAGTTGCAATCCACTGATTTTGGCAATACACATGATATGGAAAGGTTTTATGAACTGCGCAAAAAAGGCGCAAAGCCACTGAAAAGTCTGTAAAACTGCACCAGCCCAGACTTAGCTTAGCTTTTTGGTGAATGTGTGGAGAGAACTTTCAGAAAATGTGACCTGGACAAAATTTATCAAATGCTCTGTGACCATTTAATAAATCTGGTGCTCCTACACATTACAGCACCCCAAAAAAAGGTATAAAAAAATGCTTCACTTACACTACAATGATAAATTCCGGCCTCTGTTTCCACATTGACTTACTACACGGAGGCATAGCTGTGGTGGATTAACCATACCATTTCCAGAACAATGCATCATAATGCCAACCCACCCCCTTATAATGAGAATCGGGTTGATGGGACACCAAATGTAAACTGCTATGCGTTGCCTTCATAGTCAGGCGTTGCAGAACATATCATAGAAACCCAAGTTTCCGAGCATCACAGGTTTCATAATTAGAAGCGATTCCCGAAGGGAACTTTAGGAGTCTTAGGTAGAATGTAACTAAGCTTTTAACATGGTCTAATGACGTGTATGGGTCCAAAAAAACTGAAATATAGTCATTTTATAGATATAGCACAAATGGTGCTGGTTCATTGTGTTTTCACTCCGGTGATAAATAGGTAAATACCAGCTTTATCTTCGAATCAAATGTCTACGTCTTTTACATTGTTTTGATGATCTGTACTGTAACCGTCTGATTGACTGTATAGGAATAGTATAGGAGGAAAGACCTTCTACAGAATTAGAAAGTGCAGGACATATATCTGTTTGCTCTATTAGGAGTCATGTATGGACGGACTTTCTTAACCAGTGTCGTGACTGTATTTGCTGTTCCTACTGATGCCTTTAACTTCTGAAAATCCCTTCCCTTTATATTGCTAATATCCTTTCTCCTTGTCTCCTTGAATCTTGCTGCCTCATTCCTTAGGAACTGCTCCATTTTACAACCCAAACCCCATTATGTATGATTATTATTATTGTACAGTCCACGTATGCATCAATAATGGAGTGCAATCGTTGGCTCTGCTTGAAGGGTTAAGATGAAAATATCAAGACTGTGACTATTTTGGAAAGTGCTGTGACATTTTTTCTGTGTGTGTGTGTGTGTGTATATATATATATAAATATATATATATATATATATATATATATATATATATATATATATATATATAGAAAAAATGTCGCAGCACTTTCCAAAATAATGAAAAAATATGAATACATTTTTGGGGATTTTTTTTTCACTATTCTGGAAAGTGCTGCGACATTATTTCTATGTGTGTGTGTGTGTATATATATATATATATATATATATATATATATATATATATATATATATAGAAAAGCAAGTGGAGCAGCACTCAGGAATAGATGCAGTGGGTGCAGGCTGTGGATGGGCCCTGGTCCTCGAGCCCCAATTAGATACAGCAACCAAGTAGACGCAGCAGCACTCCAGCGTAGTGAAAATAGTGACTTTTATTTATCACCAAGATGCAATAGCGACGTTTCAACCACCTCACGTGGCCGTCCTCAAGGCTTGAGGACGGCCACGTGAGGTGGTTGAAACGTCGCTATTGCATCTTGGTGATAAATAAAAGTCACTACTTTCACTACGCTGGAGTGCTGCTGCGTCTACTTGGTTGCTATATATATATATATATATATATATATATATATATATATATATATATAAATAGATAGAGATAAATATATGTGTGTGTGTATATATACTTTCAACCAAATTACTGCTTTTGTGTTAGCGGCTCCATCAATGGGCTGTAGTAAGCTGCTCCCAAACTAAGATTGACAAGGAACATCATCCACCTAAATCAGTGTCTAGAATATGACTGCTTTCATAGTCCAGATAAGAGAGGGTGTATATATATATATATATATATATATATTGTATTATCTAGTATGTTAAGCTCAAGATGATCATTGATTTTTTATTTTTTTTTATTGATTTGAATGTAAAGTTCAGTTGTGGTCTCCAAACGGTGGCCCTCCAGCTGTTGCCAAACTACAACTCCAGGTTCACAGTTTGGAGACTACTGGTGTAGAGTAAATGTAGTCAGTCTACTCTGTAATTTTACTCTTTCAGTC
The DNA here is from genome assembly GCF_029499605.1 of Hyla sarda. Taxonomy (NCBI): domain Eukaryota; kingdom Metazoa; phylum Chordata; class Amphibia; order Anura; family Hylidae; genus Hyla; species Hyla sarda. Next base: position 85,065,299 of record NC_079196.1, on the reverse strand, counting down.
TTTGACTACTGCAGAAGCAGCTTTTTTCTTTTCTCTACAATATGACTGCTTTCATGATCCAGATAAGAAGAGACAGTGTGTGTGTATGAATATATATATATATATATATATATATATACACATACGATGGTAATCCGTTGTACTCGCCTGCCGCTCCGGACCTGTCACCACTCGTCACCGCTACCCTGGTTGTTGCCCTCCATCGCTGTCACCGCGTCCCTGGGGTGTCCCCGATGCTCCGGACGTCTCTGCTTCCCGAGGATCCTCGCTCTTCGTCGCCGCCATCACGTCACTACGCACGCCGCTCCTATTGGATGACGGGACGGCATGCGCGGCAACGTGATGACGACGATGGAGAGCGCCGGCGATGTAGGGGATCCCAAAGAGGACGCTCCGGAGCCCTGAGGACAGGTAGGAGACCATCACCGGAGCACACGGGGCACCTTAAACAGCTATCTGGTGGCATCTGAAGCAGTCAGCTCTGCCGGATAGCCATTTATGCGATGGCCCCGACATACAAAAGCATCGTATGTTGATGCTGCCTTCAACATGCCATGGCCACTGAGAGGCCATGGCATGTTGAAATTATCGTATGTCGGGGCCATCGTAGGTCAGGGGGTCACTGTGTGTGTGTGTGTATATATATATATATATATATATACATATATATATGTTTGTATATATATATATATATATATATATATATATATATATGTAGATTGGAAGGTGAGACCGCACCAGGGACCAACCTCCGTGCAAGTGACTACCTAGGCAGTCAGCTAAGGATAATAATACAGAAGTCCAGAAATCACCGCACAGGCAGGTCATAAGATCAATAAAAGCTGGTTTTCTTTATTCCCAAGATAAAGTGCAACGTTTCGGCTACAATAGCCTTTATCAAGGCTGTTGTAGCCGAAACGTTGCACTTTATCTTGGGAATAAAGAAAACCAGCTTTTATTGATCCTATGACCTGCCTGTGCGGTGATTTCTGGACTTCTATCTATATATATATATATATATATATATATATATATATATATATATATTGACAAGTTATTATACTTGCTAATTGTTACCTCCTCTGGTTTCGGAGCTTGTGGAAGGGCGTTCACAGCTGAAGAACGTTGGACAAATAGATACAGATGGGGGAGATTAATCAAATCCTGTCCAGGGGAAAAGTTGCTGAGTTGTCCATAACAACCAATCAGATCGCTTCTTTCATTTTGCAGAGACCTTGTTAAAAATGAAAGAAGCAATCTGATTGGTTGCTATGGGCAACTCAGCAACCTTTCCTCTGGACAGTTTTGATAAATCTCCCCAAGTATCTGGTTATTCAATTTGAGGTATCTATATACTTGTAGGAAAAAAATAATAATTTTCAATTGGCAGGCCTTATAGACTGTCAGAGCACCAGGCACAGCCAGCCTAAAGGGATCTTCCTACTACAGTTTTTTGGGCCTTTTTTTTTTTTTTTTGAGGTTTTCAAACCTCAAACTTGAGATGAAAGGAGAGAAGGACAAGTTCTCAGTGCTGCTCTTCCCAACTACAGAACTCAGACTGAGAATTTGTTATCTGCCACTGGTTACATTGACGTCATTTTGCTTTTACTATGGCTGAAAGCCTCATTGTTTATATTATAACATTGGCACGAATTTGAGAAGACTCAATAGTCTTATAGAACATGAAGATTGGCAGCTGCCCAGCTACTCTTTATTTTTTTTGTTATTCCCTGTATAAAATGGAGAATTTGTTAAAAAAAATTATTGATAATCGATAGAGATATCAAGAGAATGGCCAGAGCTGAAACATTGGTTCAAATGGAGGCAACAAAAGGATGAGCACTGGACATTGGGCAACTCCACGATATTAGTGTTGAGTGTTCCTGCTTATAGAGGAGTATTATTTTTATATTATTCACTGTTACTTAGCAGAACCCTTCAGAAATATAATGCTAAACATACTTCTACTCACACACAAACAAATAAATAATAATACTTGTGCCATTGACTTGTAACAAAATATATATTTATTAAAGGGAACCTGTTATCACTTTCACACTGCCTGAACTACACGTAATTGGGACGGCCCCCGGCAGCTTCTCTCTGCCCCGTCAGCTTTGAATGATAGATCTTTCTCTGTTTAGGTATAGGCAGGAAAAAAGCACAAGAGATGGAACTTTTCGAAGTGCCAGACCCCTTGGGATAGTCAGTCTGACAATGGTAGACCAAATGAATAAAAGATAGCGTTTATTCCAAGCACATATCAACGCGTTTCTGGCCCGAAATGGGCCCTTCGTCAGGACAAAGTGCTGATCCAAGGGGTCTGGCGCTTTGAAAAGTTCCATCTCTTGTGCTTTTTTCCTGCCTACACTACTACCGGACCAGAAGATCCCTGGGATCGGGGGAACCAAGCTGCAGGACCCCACTGTAATTTATATGCGCCTATAGATGTTGTGCTCTTAGTGCAACACCACAGAGTGTTTCTAACCAGCATTTCTATACCTATGTCTAACATACTTCACCAGGGGCTCTTTCGTATTCCTTTTTCTTTTCTTTCTCTCTGTTTAGGGATAGGAAGAGCTCTATCAGCCAAGACAGTGAAAGGCCACTTGGGGACCACCCTGATCACTCATGGTTCAGGCAGCATGAAAGTAATGACAGGTTCCCTATTCATAAGCACAGTTAGATACAGTTCAGTGTCCTGGTCCTGTATGTAATACCTTTGGCTTGTTGCTTCCCAACAGCCCTTATAAGCTACGCCCCTCAACTTGAACACTTGTGCATTACCATCCACATAGGCCCTGAAGAGTGTTGTGTAGGTTTCTTTGTGGGTTTTATTTCCCTACAATTTTTTTTCCACAGTATGTACTAAGGTTTCCCTACATTTTGCACTTTCCCTACATTTTGCTTTTTTTTTTTTTTTAACATATGCCCTGATCGGTAGGATTTTCCTCAGCTCAAATCCACCACATTTTCTGTTGAAACCCAATTAAATGTGTGGGGGTTTTGTGAAAATGTTGGGAACACGCCCCTTTTATATGACAACGCCCCTTTCCACGACAGACACGCCCCTTTTTTCGGGTTTTCTCAGTAAAATGGAGAGTTGGTCGGGTTTTTCATTTCTGGCGCAATGAGACAGAATTCAGGCGCACATTCTGGTGCAGATAGAATTTCTGGCCGTAACCCGACAAAACCTGTCGGGTTTACAATAGTAAATCAGGGCCATACAGTGTTACTCCTATACTGTATTCTTCAAAGTGATGTCCACTAAACACCACTATCTACAGTGCGATCATATGTTGTTCTGTGTCTGGGAATGGGGTATCGGGAACTGTTTGACTTCCATGGAGAACAAGTGGTCCCTGATGTGTTTCGTCTGCAGTGTCATCATATCTTCTTCCATGTCCAGGAATGGTTTATTGGGAACTGTTTTAATCCCATGGAGAACTAGTGGTCACCAGTGTTTTTCCTGTAAATAATAATAAGTAACAGAAAAAGTAAGAAATATAATTTTGATCTCTAAACCTTACATCAGTGTTTCCCAACCAGGGTGCCTCCAACTGTTGCAAAACTACAACTCCCAGCATGCCTGGACAGCCTTTGGCTTTCAGGGCATTCTGGGAGTTGTAGTTTTGCAGCAGCTGGAGGCACCCTGGTTGGGAAACATTGCCTTACATAGCCTCTACCATCAACTGCACATATCTCACCTTCCTGGACCTCTTTCTATGTGACATGGGAGGATGTTGTTGTCTGGGACTTATTCTATTCCATTTTTTTCCATTTAGTTGGCCTCCAGCTGAGGCAAAACTACATCTCTTACAATGCATGCTGGGAGCTTTAGTTTTGCAACAACTGGAGGCCCATTTGTTGAGAAATACTCTATTTCAAAAGAACGTTTATGTTGCTAAAAAGCAAAAGAACAGTGCAGACACAAAAAAATGGATGTGACACACACACACACACACACACACACACACACACACACACACACACACATATATATATATATATATATATATATATATATATATATAATGTACCATATCCTTCTATGAGAGAGAAACTGTCACAATTATAGTGTTAGTGTCAGTACTGTATAATTCCTTGTTATAAATCATTTCATTTCCTCTATGAGGTTAAATAATCTGTATAGCTGCCCCTTGATTCTTCTTAGTTATTGGAGGAGACTAGTAATTTATGCAGTTATTCATCATATTCATAATTAATAAGAGGCGATTAAATGAGTTAGCCATGTAGAACTATGTGCTGGATTTAATGTGTTGAATAATGTGCATCGGCTCCAGTGTTTGGTAAAAAGGACGAGGGGAAAAGGGATATACATTTAATAATTGAACCCAATACGGCAATGTCATTGCAAGGTTTATGGGCAAGTTTATTGAACACTGCATTGGTTTTAGGGCATTTATTATTGTTTTTTATTATGCAGAGAGTCTGACACATGCCCCCTGTATGATTCATAAATTGGTAGACAATGAAATGCCACATGTTCATTACGCAGATGAGCCCAATAAAGGCTTCTGCAGAACCTCCGGGGAACGATAACTGTCAATCATTGAGCAGACAAGAAATACAGAATATAACTTCAGTCATTGGGGAAACTTTATTAGGGCTTACAAAACTAAGGCTTACAAAAATGTACCACTTTTTTGGTGTAAGCTTTGATAATTTCCCCAAATGTATGTAATTCATTTTGTAATACCGTACTTGTTAAATCTTAGGTGCAAAGATTTCAAATAACCAGTACAGTACACCTTTCATTATAGTTAACCTATTACTATATTATCAAAATATGCTAATTATTTAATCCCTTTTACCTGACCATATAGTTCCCACGTGAGGTGCGTCATTTGTTGGGGCAACAAATGGTTTAGGACATCTCCTTTATATTTAAAATAATTTTTATGTAAAGAGTAAGGTCAAGATGAATATTGTCCCTTGATTCAATAGCCTTGGTGATTACTCATATATTTGTAAATCACTTTATTGACCAAAAATATGTCCTCGGAAAACAAAATATCCCAAAACAGCTCTGAAGTCTTAGACACTAGGTATCTCACTTCTCTGAAATCTGCTGTCCACTGCATGTTGTCTGGGGCAATCTGTCTCTAGTTTCAGCTAGACAAATTACAGGAAGTGGGGGTGGGACTTAGCTTGTGCTATGTGCATGCGAGAGAGAATGCCTAAGAGCCTGCAGAAGATTCACACTGTTCCTCAACAACAGTAGCAGCTCAGGGCTTAGACTAACCCATTCTTTGCTGTGATCCTGCTTCGGATTTTACTTTTATTTCTGCTCATATAGCACCATGCATACCTATTGTATTAGAACACATGCCATCTTGTACTTTACTGTAAATAATCAGCTCAACACAGTGCAACATGTTCAGTTCAGAGTATTTTTTCCAGCCCTATGTCATAGTAAAGTGGGAAGGAGTATGTGCAGTGCTGTGTCTGGCCAGAGAAGTAAACAAAGAAAGTCCATGTATGTGTACTACTGGCAAAAAGCTCTTAAAGATTAATTAAAACCATGCAGGTTAAAATTCTTTTGAAACAACAGGTACCCTTTAAGGGAATTCTACAATCAAAATGGATACACTGTACTACATGCAGGGTTAGGCCTGAATGGGAGAAGCATGATCCAAGAATTCAATGATCACTAAAGAAGGAGTCCCTATGTAAGGCACTGCCCTCTCAGGCCCTGCACTACAGCATTGTTGCTGTTTTTCTTTTTTGTTTTTTACTTCATCCCTATTTTAGGTGGCTAAAGCTTGCAAGTTGAAGGGGTGGTCTCATAAACACTACCTCTTCTTTAATAACTGCCCCATCGATCATCTGATTGCCATGGATCTGGATCCTGAAAGTATGGGGAATTTTTATCCAGCTACACATTTTCCTTGGGCACTCCAGCAAAAATGTAGTATTCCATGCTGACCATTCACATATATGGATAGACATGGAATACATGAATGTGCTGGGTCCACCACAGCATAAGCCACTCCAGCATAAATACAATCTGTTCTAAAACACATACTCAACTTTAACTGAAAACAACAAATAAAAATCAATAGTAGACAGATTTACAGAGTTTCATTATGTGTTCGGCTACACTGTAAAGTCTGGCATTGGCTTCCTGTGGTTCTCCAGCTGTTGCTTCACATTCTACCACACTTTTCCAGCTTGTAGTTGACAGATAATGGTGTCATGGGGTTTCCAGTACAAGAACAGCTGATGTACCACATGGAGCTTTTTGCTAGAGGCCGAAACTATTAGGGTATAGCATTGTGTGGGGCCTAGCAAAATATTCAATGTGTCAAATTAAGGCAAACCACAAATATTAACTTTTAAGCATTTCTTTGTTTGCATGCAGACCTCATGGCAGCAACCTGATCCAGTTCCTAGTGGAGTGGCACACTTTAAGCCTGAAGTTGGGGGATGGCTCTACATATCTCTGCAGTCTCCATGATTTTCTTTGCAATCATGGCTTCAGCATCTTCAGCTTCAATCAACCAAGAAGACTACCCTGCCGATGAAGGAGAACAGGCCTCCAGCAATGACAACCTAATATTTGATGACTACAGGGGTAAAGGCTGTGTGGACGACAGTGGTTTTGTGTATAAGCTAGGAGAGAGATTTTTCCCAGGTCACTCTAACTGTCCTTGTGTATGTACAGAGGATGGACCGGTTTGTGATCAGCCGGAATGCCCTAAAATTCACCCAAAATGCACTAAAGTGGAACATAATGGATGTTGTCCAGAGTGTAAGGAGGTGAAAAACTTTTGTGAATATCATGGAAAAACGTACAAAATCCTGGAAGAGTTTAAGGTAAGACTTACATCTGAATTGTTGGTAGCATGTAAAATGAAATCTGCCAAAAACAAAATCTACATTGCTTTTCTATTTTATTGTATTTGGTATGTGAGTGTGATTGTGCCTGAGCAATTAAATTGTAAGCCCCATGGGCACAGGGACCAATGTAAGTGCTTACATTCAATGTACTGCTACAGTTGCATGAACCATTTGGAATGGCCTGGATTTCTGCATTGATTGTTGACAAAATGTGATCTGCTAAACAACAGCAAACAACCAGCCTTACCATCTATGTATGCTATTGGACACATTCTTGAGTAAACATCCACAGTGCAGGGTAAGAATGCATGTGAAACTCTGTGTTAATGAGAAGTAAAATCCCACAGGTAAGAATCATCTATATATTAGGATATTAAAGGAGTTCTGTAGTGAAACATAACATCCCCTATCCAAAGGACAGTTTTAGATCGCGGGGGGGGGGGGGGGGGGGGGGGGGGGGGTTCTGACCACTGAAACCCCCTGCGATGTCCTGAACAGAGCCCTGGGCAGTCTGCTGGAACGGAGTGAGAGATGCATGGAGGGATCGTGTCGGCTGCGGCTTACTGCCAGGGTCGGAATGACCGTTTCCGGCAGACTACCGGGGCCCTGTTCAGGAGTCCCAGCGGTCGGACCCCTGCGATCTATAACTTATCCTTTGTATAGGGGATAAGTTATGTTTCACTGCACTACTCCTTCAACCTGTCCAGGACAAAGCGCACACAGGTACACTCTCGAGCTCTGGTACTGTAGTGATGACGCCCTGGTCCCGTTTACGGGGTTTAAACCATTCTCACCAGCAGAAAACGGGTTAAACTCAGTGGGTCCAAGTTGCTACGGCCAGCAAGGACCCACGGCTTATGCCTGGCATTAACCCTTTAGATGCTGCGATCAAAGTTGATTGCGGCGTCCAAAATGAAAGTGAAACTATCCCGGCAGCACTGTGGAGATGATCGGGACTATCGCGAAAAAATTGCGATGTCCCGATCAGCTTACTGGACGACGGGAGGGTGGGGGCAAAAAAAAATAATAAATAAATTAAAAAAAATTAAAATAAGGCAATAAAAGTGAATTAACCCCTTCCCTACTAAGAGTTTAAATCACCCCCCTTTTCCCATTTTTTAAAAAATATAATAATGTAATAAAAAATCTAAATAATCATCATGTGGTATCCCCACGTGCGTAAATTTCTGAACTATTAAAATATAAGGTTAGCTAAACTGCACCGTTGATGGCGTACACGTAAAAAAAAAAAAACTAATTCCAAAATTGTGCATTTTTGGTCACTTCATATACCATAAAAAAAAAGTAATAAAGTGATCAAAAAGTCCCATCAAAACAGAAATGGAACATATAAAAACTACAGACCACGGTGCAAAAAATGAGCCCTTATATGGCCCTGTATGCAGAAAAATAAAAAAGTTATAGGGGCAGAAGATGAAAATTTTAAACATACTAATTTTGGTACATGTAGTACCATATTTTCTAGCATATAAGATGACTTTTTAAAGGGGTACTCCCGTGGTAAACTTTTTTTTTTTTTTTTTAAATCAACTGGTGCCAGAAAATTAAACAGATTTGTAAATCACTTCTATTAAAAAATCTTAATCCTTCAAGTACTTTTTAGGGTTTGTATACTAAAGAGAAATCCAAAAAAAGAAATGCATTTCCTCTGATGTCATGACCACAGTGCTCTCTGCTGACCTCTGCTGTCCATTTTAGGAACTGTCCAGAGCTGGAGAAAATCCCCATAGCAATCATATGCTGCTCTAGACAGTTCCTAAAATGGACAGCAAAGGTCAGCAGAGAGCACTGTGGTCATGACTTCAGAGGAAATGCATTTCTTTTTTGGATTTCTCTTTAGTATACAGCCCCTAAAAATTACTGGAAGGATTAAAATTTTTAAATAGAAGTGATTTACAAATCTGTTTAACTTTCTAGCACCAGTTGATTTAAAATAAAAAAAAAAAAGGTTTCCATGGGAGTGCCCCTTTAACCCCGTAAAATGTTCTCAAAAGTCGGGGGTCGTCTTATACGCCAGGTGTCGTCTTATACGCCCGGTGCTGCAGTATTATTATCCATACCTCGGGCGTCCCGGCCAAGATTATCTTCCGCCGTAACATTTGGGACATCCCTGTGTCCCAAAAGATCTTTTCGGGACAAAAAGTTGTCCCGGTTACCTTTCTCTGGCCCCGCGTTAACTTTTAAAACGCAGGGGCCGCCGGGAGGTAGCGCACGCAGGGATGTCACTGACATCCCATGCGTGCGCCCATAGCAGCAGCAGAGCGGAGCAGCAAGGATGCACTGGTATGGTAAGTTACCAGCACGTCATCTTCGGTGCTCCGACCACCGCTCCTCCGGTCCCGGGACCTACTGCTATGGCCTATAGGCCTTAGCAGAAGATTGTGACCCCTGACCGGAGTAGCGGTGGTCGGAGCACTGAAGTGGGGCAGTACACAGACATACAGCCTCCAGCCATACACTGTATATGGCTGAAAGCTGTATATCTGTGGGGTCCACTGCCTACCTAATGTGGGGGGAACTATGCCAACCTAAAGTGGAGGAACTACAACCTAATGTGGGGGAACTATACTGCCAACCTAATGTGGGGGGAACTGTACTGCCAACCTAATGTGGGGGAACTATGCTGACAACCTAATGTGGGGGAACTATACTGCCAACCTAATGTGGGGGGGACTATACTGCCAACCTAATGTGGGGGAACTATGCTGACAACGTTGTGTGGGGGAAAAAGGGTAAGGTACCGTATTGCGGTAGAGGAGTAGTGTTATATTGCGAGTATATCCCAAACTCTATATTTTAACTGTAAAAATTGGGGGTCGTCTTATACGCCCAGTCGTAAATTGAGTATCCTTGTGACTGTATGGACCTACAGAATAAAGATATGTTGTAATTTTTACCGAAAATTGCACTGTGTAGAAACGGAAGCCCCAAAAGTTACAAAATGGCATTTTTTTTATTTTTTATTTCACCACACAAATACATATTTTTTGGTTTTGCAGTAGATTTTATTATTAAATGATTGATGTAATTACAAAGTCCTTATATGGGTCTATAGGTGCAAAATTGAAAGCTTTATGATTTTTAGAAGGGGAGGAGGAAAAAACAAAAGTGCAAAAACAAAAATTGGCCTGGTCCTTAAAGGGGTACTCCGCCCCAGACATCTTATCCCCTTATCACTCTGCCGCCATCACTACAGAGCACACTGGGGGATGCAGGGGACTGAGCATCGTTAGGGCACAGCTCCGCCCCGTGAAATAATGTCCCGCCCACTCAATACAAGTCTATGGGAGGGGGAGTGGGGATCGTCACGCCCCCTCTCATAGACTTGTATTAAGGGGGTGGGGTGTGACATCATTGGGGGGGGCAGAGCCGTGACATAACGATGCTCCGCCCCCTGCATCGCCCTGTCATCACACACACAGCCAGTTTGCTCTGTAGTGATGACGGCGGGATGCCGCTGCAGAGATTGCGGGAGTCCCCAGCGGCAGGACCCTTGCGACATCTTATCCCCTAACCTTTGAATAGGGGATACGATGTCTGGGGCGGAGTACCCCATTAAGGTCAAAATGGGCTTGGTCCTTAAGGGGTTAAATGGGTGTGATATGCAAAACAGTGTGCTGTGCCCCTTCCCCCTCATGTGTTTTACAATGTAGCTTCTTCTAGCTTTATCTTCTATGGTCTTCTAAAGTTGTTTTCATGGAGACACGGTTCACCTTAAATAATCTTTCTTAAGAAGAACAGATTTGTCAGTAACCAGGCTTTGTGTATATTTATGTAATTGGCAAAGCACCAGCAAAACCCACCTTGCCAATTGCATCTTCTTATTCAAAACACCTTGACAATTGTGGATGTTTACTCAATCAATAGTAAAGGTGTAGAAAATTTAAAGTCCTGGTAATTTCAAAGTGTTAACTTACATTTTTCTTGCAACGATAGTGGATAATGGATATTGGATATTGGAATTTTTTTTTGTTTTACTTGTAAATAAATATCAGATATTAAAAATAATAAAGCAAAAAGCAGCACACTACATCTTCACTAAGTTGTAGGCAGTTATTTGATAGGTATTGCAGATAAATATGATATCTTTGGGATGGATCATGACGTGCTACAGATAGTCCTGGCAATACGAATCAAGGACTCTAACATATCCCTAAGTGCTCACAATATGGCAATAACATCCTGTGCAAACACTATACAGTCATTAGAGATGAGCAAATTTTTTGGAAAATTCGATTCGGCCGATTAGCTGAATTTCCCCAAAAAATTTGGATTGGTCCGGATTTATTTGCGGCGAATCACTATCACAAATGGCTATTTCTGGGCTACAGAGAGCCTCAATAGGAATGTAGAACACTTTGCCTTCCTGTAACATACATAGGGAGTGTGCTGGGTTAGTGACATAATACTGTTATTCAGTATGACATGCAGATTGTTTTGGAAATGTCCTTCATGCCATGAGAACATAGTGACAAGAGTAACCTTCCGTTCAGTACTACTTATCTGGCTTTTATGTATCAAAATAATTTATAAAAAATGTTTTAATATTATTTAAAATTTTACAAGTTACTTTTCTACAATTATAAAATGAAAACATCTTTAACCCCCTTAAGGACTCAGCCCATTTTGGCCCATTTTTGTTTTTCCTCCTCGCCTTCTAAAAATCATAACTCTGTTATATTTTCATCCATAGATGAGTATGAGGGCTTGTTTTTTGCGTGACCAGTTATCATTTTTAATGACCACTCATTTTACCATAAAATGTATGGTTCAACCAAAAAAATACTATTTGTGTGGGGAAATTGAATAGAAAACCGCAATTTAGCAAATTTTTTGGAGACCATATAGGGCCTGAATGACACAGCCTAGAGGTGGCGGAAGCATGAGGAGACCATATGGTGGCTGAATGACACATCGTGGAGGTGGAATCAGCATGAGGAGACCATATAGTGGCTGAATGACACAGCATGGAGGTGGCGGAAGCATGAGAAGACCATATGGGGGCTGAATGACACAAAGTGGAGGTGGCGGAAGCATGAGAAGACCATATAGTGGCGGAATGATACAGCCTGGAGGTGGCATCAGCATGAGGAGAACATATGATGGCAGAATGTGACAGCCAGTAGGTGGCATCAGCATGAGAAGAACATATGGTGGCAGAGTGAGACAGCCTGGAGGTGGCATCAGCATGAGGAGAACATATGGTGGCAGAATGACACAGCCTGTAGGTGGCATCAGCAGCATCAGGAGTACTGAAAGTGACCCAGTGACAAAGTGGGGTGGTGGGTGGCAATACCAGTACCCAGTGATGAAGGTGGGGGAAAGAAGGAGAACGTAGCATCAGATGTGTGACATCAGGTGGGTGGGCAGGACCAGAATAGTAGCTGAGGCAGGTAGGTAGAAGAAAAGTAAGTATTGAGGATATGCATTACGTAAAACGTAACTTTTAATATTATTCTTAGGATAAAATATATGGACCCAATTATTATTATTTTTTTTAATCTAACAAAAGGAAAGGTGTGCAAACAACACCATGTGCCACCTACACCACCAAGTATTGATGTGATGCAGAAACCTCTAAAAGGAGGAAGGGAACAACGTATGGTCCATTGTAACTGGTGGGGGTAAAAACTTTCCCTGTAAGGCCCTACTCTCTCACTATTAATTCCCTTCTTGGCAAGTGTTACTCACTGTAAAAAGAGGCAGCCCCACACAGGAACCTCTCCCTTTTTCCACCTAAAAACACTGCCATTTCCCAGGGTTTTTAGTTGGAAATAGGGAGAGGTTCCTGTGTGGGGCCGCCCTTTTTAGGACGAGTAACACTTGCCTCCAGAAGGTGGAAGGAAACAACGTATTGTCTATTGTAGCAGGTGGGGGTAAAAACTTCCCCTGTAAGGCCCTACTCTCGCCCTATTAATTCCCTTCTTGGCAAGTGTTGCTCGCCCTAAAAGGGCGGCCCCACACAGGAACCTCTCCCAATTTCCACCTAAAATCCCTGGGAAATGGCAGTGTTTTTAGCTGGAAATAGGAAGCGGTTCCTGTGTGGGGCTTCACTTTTTAGGGCGAGTAATACTTGCCAAGAAGGGAATTAGTGTCACGATCCCGGCTGGTAGGAGGTGGATTCTCTGTGCCAGAGAGGGATTGGCGAGGACCGTGCTAGTGGACCGGTTCTAAGTCACTACTGGTTTTCACCAGAGCCCGCCGCAAAGCGGGATGGTCTTGCTGCGGCGGTAGTGACCAGGTCGTATCCACTAGCAACGGCTCAACCTCTCTGACTGCTGAAGATAGGCGCGGTACAAGGGAGTAGACAAAGGCAAGGTCGGACGTAGCAGAAGGTCGGGGCAGGCAGCAAGGATCGTAGTCAGGGGCAACGGCAGGAGGTCTGGAACACAGGCTAGGAACAAACAAGGGAACGCTTTCACTAGGCACAAGGGCAACAAGATCCGGCAAGGGAGTGCAGGGGAAGTGAGGTATAAGTAGGGAGTGCACAGGTGGAAACTAATCAAGGTAATTGGGAAGATTGGACCAGGCACCATCATTGGTGCACTGGCCCTTTAAATCGCAGAGACCCGGCGCGCGCGCGCCCTAGGGAGCGGGGCCGCGCGCGCCGGGACAGGACCGACGGAGAGCGAGTCAGGTACGGGAGCCGGGGTGCGCATCGCGTGCGGGCGCCACCCGCATCGCGAATCGCATCCCGGCTGGAGGCGGTACCGCAGCGCACCCGGTCAGAGGATCTGACCGGGGCGCTGCAGCAACGAGGATGAGGCGAGCGCTCCGGGGAGGAACGGGGACCCGGAGCGCTCGGCGTAACAGTACCCCCCCCCTTGGGTCTCCCCCTCTTCTTGGGGCCAAAGAACCTGAGGACCAAAAACTCAATTTTTCCGTGATGAGGTCCGAGGCACATTAGGAGGGGTTCCGTGCGGTAACGCACGGCACAGTCCAATCTTTCATTGTTAACACAATTGATGTAGAGGGGTCTGGCGAGACTGGTCACAGGGACGTTGAACCTGTTGATAAGAGAGGCCAAAAAAAAATTTCCTGCAGATCCGGAATCCAAGAAGGCCATAGTAGAGAAGGAGAAGGTAGAGGCAGATATCCGCACAGGCACAGTAAGGCGTGGAGAAGCAGAGTTGACATCAAGAACTGTGTCACCTTTGTGCGGAGTCAGCGTACGTCTTTCCAGGCGGGGAGGACGGATAGGACAATCCTTCAGGAAGTGTTCGGTACCGGCATAGTACAGGCAAAGATTCTCCATGCGGCGTCGTGTCCTCTCTTGAGGTGTCAAGCGAGACCGGTCAACTTGCATAGCCTCCACGGCGGGAGGCACAGGAACGGTTTGCAGAGGACCAGAGGAGAGAGGAGCCGGGGAGAAAAAACGCCTCGTGCGAACAAAGTCCATATCCAGGCGGAGCTCCAGACGCCATCCGGAAAAACGCATGTCAATGCGAGTGGCAAGATGAATGAATTCATGTAGGTTAGCAGGAGTCTCTCGTGCGGCCAGAACATCTTTAATGTTGCTGGATAGGCCTTTTTTAAAGGTCGCGCAGAGAGCCTCACTATTCCAGGACAACTCGGAAGCAAGAGCACGGAACTGAATGGCGTACTCGCCAACGGAAGAAACACCCTGGGCCAGGTTCAGCAGGGCAGTCTCGGCAGAAGAAGCTCGGGCAGGCTCCTCGAAGACACCACGGACCTCAGCGAAGAAGGACTGGACTGTGGCTGTGGCAGGATCATTGCGGTCCCAGAGTGGTGTGGCCCCAGACAAGGCCTTTCCAGAAAGGAGACCACGGCAGAGTCTAGAGTCCTCATCAAATTTGTCCGGCAGGGACAAGCAGGGGTTAGGAGCGGCCGGTTGCTGCGGAGGAGTTGCAGGAGCCGGCGGAGGAGATGGTTGTTGCAGCTGCTGTGTCTGTGACTGAAGTTGCTGTATCTGCGGCAGCAGCTGCTGTATCTGTGACTGAAGTTGCAGTGTCACGGTGGTCAAGTATGCCAGCTGGTGATTTCGTTGGGCAATCTGTCGGGCTTGCTGGGCGACCAGTGTGGGGAGGTCGGCGACGAGGAACTTCAGCGGAATCCATGGCCGGATCTACTGTCACGATCCCGGCTGGTAGGAGGTGGATTCTCTGTGCCAGAGAGGGATTGGCGAGGACCGTGCTAGTGGACCGGTTCTAAGTCACTACTGGTTTTCACCAGAGCCCGCCGCAAAGCGGGATGGTCTTGCTGCGGCGGTAGTGACCAGGTCGTATCCACTAGCAACGGCTCAACCTCTCTGACTGCTGAAGATAGGCGCGGTACAAGGGAGTAGACAAAGGCAAGGTCGGACGTAGCAGAAGGTCGGGGCAGGCAGCAAGGATCGTAGTCAGGGGCAACGGCAGGAGGTCTGGAACACAGGCTAGGAACAAACAAGGGAACGCTTTCACTAGGCACAAGGGCAACAAGATCCGGCAAGGGAGTGCAGGGGAAGTGAGGTATAAGTAGGGAGTGCACAGGTGGAAACTAATCAAGGTAATTGGGAAGATTGGACCAGGCACCATCATTGGTGCACTGGCCCTTTAAATCGCAGAGACCCGGCGCGCGCGCGCCCTAGGGAGCGGGGCCGCGCGCGCCGGGACAGGACCGACGGAGAGCGAGTCAGGTACGGGAGCCGGGGTGCGCATCGCGAGCGGGCGCCACCCGCATCGCGAATCGCATCCCGGCTGGAGGCGGTACCGCAGCGCACCCGGTCAGAGGATCTGACCGGGGCGCTGCAGCAACGAGGATGAGGCGAGCGCTCCGGGGAGGAACGGGGACCCGGAGCGCTCGGCGTAACAATTAGTAGTGCAAGAGTAGGGCCATTTTTCCCCTCAACTATTACAATGCACCATACGTTGTTCCCTTCCACCTTTTAGAGGTCTTTGCATCACATTAATCCTTGGTGGTGTAGGTGGCACACAGTGTTTTTTGCACACCTTTCCTTTTCTTAGATATAAAAAAAAAATGTGGGTCCATACATTTTATCCTAAGAAAAGTTTTAGCTTATGACTATCTTAAAGATTTACTTATGGTCTGATGCAGAGGAATTTCTGTAACTGTGGAGCAGCACCTTAAATATGTTTTGCACTATCCATATTTGTGAAGTGTGGGTGTGGCACCATGGTCAATCTACTCTGATGCAACAGGCATTGGTGGGTGGAAATCCTGTCTGATCCATGCCTGATTCATCTTCACAAAGGTCAGTCTCTCCACATTTTTGGTGGACAGACGAGTTCTCCTTAGCGTTACTATGGCCCCCGCCGCACAAAACACCCGCTTTGATGACACACTACTGACCAGGCAGTACAGCTTTTCCAGGGCAAACTCTGCTAGTTGCGGCCACAAATCAAGTTTTGCTGCCCAGAAGTCCAGCAGATCTTCAAAGTGTGTTGGCAGGGTCTTGTCAAGGTATGTCATCACCTGCTGGTTCAGGTCCTGCTCCAGGTCTACCTGCTGCTGATGAGTTGCTTCACGATGCGGGTGAAGAAATCTACTCATCAGCGACTGTAGACTCTGCTGATGGAGCTGGCAATGCTCCTGCCACGCCACACCTCCCCTCACCAGCAACCATGGCTGTGGAACGTGAGCACAGAGGGGCCCCCGAGTCAGACCTGTGAGAGGATGGACAATGGCGCTGATAGGCATCGGCCAACTAACTACGTAGGATATCTCTATAGTAGGTCAGTTTGTCCTCCCTCTCAGTGGGTGTAAAAAAGGCCCCCGTTTTGTGCCAGTAGCGAGGATCCAACATTGTGGAGAGCCATAAGTCATCCCGCTGCCAAATGGTGACAATTCGGTGGTCACTATGCAAGCAAGTGAGCATGAATCGTGCCATCTGTGCAAGTGACTCGGAGGGACTTCCTGCCTCCATCTCCACTGCATACTGCCACGGTGTGTCTGGGTCCTCTGACTCGTCTTCCTCATCACCTTGTAGCTCTACAGCCTGCTCCTGCACCTCCTCTCCTGTCAGTTGACTATAAAAACCACCCATTTCGTGAAACCTTGCTTGTGCTGCACTGCCCCCCTCCCCTGCTCTTCCAGTTCAGCCCCCACAGGGCTCATGTGTCCATGAGATGTCGGCACCACGTCTCCAGAGCCCTGACCAGACATTGTTTCCAACACCTGTTGTAGGAAATGAAGCAGTGGAATGACGTAGTTCATTGAATGACTGACTAATAATGTGGCTTCCTCAAAGGGCCCTGAGCAAACGGCAGGTGTCACGTATGAGCTGCCACTGGTTGACATTGAAGTTACACAGGGGAGTCCCCCTATCCACTTGGATCATCAAGAAATTGGTGATGGCTTTTCTCTGTTCATATAGTCGCTCCAACGTATGGAGGGTGGAGTTACAATGGGTGGAAACGTCGCAGATCGGACTATGTTGGGGGATAGAACAGAAATAGGTAGCCAGTGGTACGATGAAAAAACAGTTTATTCGGATCCCATAAAACCGCATGCAAGCGGGACTCAGCCAGGTAACCAGCAACCAATATTCAGCGTGGACGCGTTTCGGGTATGCACCCTTTGTCTTAGCACATTGTAATTCACTACAAAGACAGGTTATATACGGGCATCTATCAGGGGAAAGGAGGAGTCATGACAAAGTCCACACTAATTAACCCACTCCGTTGCCTCGACAGATTAACCCTAACAAACACTTAAAGGTAAAACCTGTAAGCAGTAGTAAGGTATTGTTACAGATAAAATTACACACAATAAATGCAATTATGGAACAATATAAATCCTATGATAATAAGACAAAAACATAAGACAAAAAAAGAAAAAAAGAATGAAAAAACTAAAATAGAAAAACCGCAAGGAAAAACCGCACAATGTAGATATTGACCTAAAAGTGAAAACAATTAATAATGAAGAATCAAATCATTTCTAAGATTCAGGCCACTAGGATGAGTGGTCTGAAGATTATGTATCCAAAAGGCCTCTCTGTTTCGTAGGGTTCTAACCCGATCCCCTCCTCTCGAATGTTTACGGATACATTCGATGCCACAGAAAATCATGTCAGAGACATCACCACCGTGAACGTCCCGAAAATGTCTAGAGACAGTGGAGGCGTTCACATGGTGCGGATTGACTGCGGCTCGAATGTGCTCCTGTATGCGTTTTTTTAAAAAGCGCTTTGTGCTGCCCACATAGTTTAATTTGCATTTAGTACAAGATATGATATAAACTGTAAACGTGGTTTGGCAGTTTATGAATTGCCATAAACTGCCAAACCACGTTTACAGTTTATATCATATCTTGTACTAAATGCAAATTAAACTATGTGGGCAGCACAAAGCGCTTTTAAAAAAAACGCATACAGGAGCACATTCGAGCCGCAGTCAATCCGCACCATGTGAACGCCTCCACTGTCTCTAGACATTTTCGGGACGTTCACGGTGGTAATGTCTCTGACATGATTTTCTGTGGCATCGAATGTATCCGTAAACATTCGAGAGGAGGGGATCGGGTTAGAAACCTACGAAACAGAGAGGCCTTTTGGATACATAATCTTCAGACCACTCATCCTAGTGGCCTGAATCTTAGAAATGATTTGATTCTTCATTATTAATTGTTTTCACTTTTAGGTCAATATCTACATTGTGCGGTTTTTCCTTGCGGTTTTTCTATTTTAGTTTTTTCTTTCTTTTTTTCTTTTTTGTCTTATGTTTTTTTCTTATTAACATTAATTTATATTGTTCCATTATTGCATTTATTGTGTGAAATTTTATGTGTAACAATACCTTACTACTACTTACAGGTTTTACCTTTAAGTGTTTGTTAGGGTTAATCTGTCGAGGCAACGGAGTGGGTTAATTAGTGTGGACTTTGTCCTGACTCCTCTTTTCCCCTGATAGATGCCCGTATATAACCTGTTTGTAGTGAATTACAATGTGCTGAAACAAAGGGTGCATACCCGAAACGCGTCCACGCTGAATATTGGTTGTTGGTTACCTGGCTGAGTCCCGCTTGCATGGTTTTATGGGATCCGAGTAAACAGTTTTTTCATCATACCACTGGCTACCTATTTCTGTTCTATTGCCTATGCTGGAGTCTGCAGCCGTGTTTGGTGTCCTGAGAGCTGACCTTCTCTACCTTGCATATGTTGGGGGATGCCGTTCTGACGATGCAGCTCAAGGATTGTGTGCTTTGCGGTGTACGAGTGGCTGAAGTGCATGCAAAGTTTCCTTTCCATTGTTAGGCTATCTTGCAGATGGGGGGAACACTTCAGGAACTGCTTGACAACCAGATTGAACATGTGTGCCATGCAGGGCACATGGCTTAGGGTTCCTTGACACAGTGCAGAAAAGCTGTTCTTCCCGTTGTCGGTCACCATCGTTCCCATTTCCAGTTTTCGTGGAGTAAGCCATGATTGATTTCTTGATTAATCACTTTTAGCAGTTCCTCCCCTGTGTGACTCTGTTGGCCAGGGCAAATCATATGAAGAACAGCGCGACACCACCGTGCCCTGTACACATGGTATGCTGGAGGGGCACTGAGACTTGTCCGTGCAATGGAGGCTGAGGACACGGTGGAGGATGAGGAGGCGGAGTCGCACACTGTCGCAGGACCAACGGCCTGAAAGTGTGGAGGCGGAAGCAGCGTGACCAGTCCAAGTTTCTGTTGTGGCTGTGCAGGAACCACATTCATCCAGTGGGCCGTAAAGGACATGTATTGTCCCTGACCGTAGTTACAGCTCTACACATTGCTACTGCCGTTCTCTTTGGTACACACTGACAGGCTCAAGGACTGGCCCACCTTCTCTTCCTCAAAATTGTGCAGGGCTGGTACTCTCTTTTTCACCAACAAATGAAGGCTTGGGACTCTCCACCTCGGCTCAGCACAAGCCATCAGTTCTCTGAAAGGTACAGAATCCACCACCGCATCGGAGGCACGGTTCTCCCAGGCCGCTTTATGGTGACGCTGCATATGTTGATGCAGGGCCGTGGTGCCAACATTGGGACCCTGGCCATGCTTCACCTTTTGCCGACACATCTTGCCATGTTAACCTCCTCCGGATGCTTTATGAAAAACTGTCACACCGCTGAGTAGCTGATTTTCCCCCCAACAGTATGCACTGACTGACTGCTACTGCCGCCGACTCAATGAACCCCTGTTCCACTATCTCCCGGGAAGGTAGGCTGCCGCAAAGCAGGTGGTCTACCCCTGGGAACATATGGCTCCAGACTTGCCACTTCTGCCACCATGCTGACTCCCACCATGCTACCACCTTGCTGGCTTAGCTGCTGCCTCACGGGCAGCCTGCAAGCCACTTCTCCTGATGATAATGAAGCCCCTTCTGCACCCAGCTCTCAAGTACGATCGGCTTCATCATCATCATCATCATCATCATCATCATCGAGATGTCTCCTCCACTTCTTGGCTGGGCAGTAGCTGCTGACTGTCATCTAATAGATCGTCCTCACTAAATAGTGGAGCTGAACCCACAGCATACGATTCTTCTGTGGGGAGGGAACAGCAGAGGACAGAGACAATTGGAGGACAGGGACTGCTCCCGGGCCATGCCAACTGAGGGTTGTGTTTGAGGAACCAACCGACTGTTGACTGAGGGTGTCAGATGTCACTTGTGATGAATTGGATGACCGAGTTAACCAATCAATGATGGCAGATGGGTTGCTGGTCAAGACACGACTGCTAGGTGATACTGGGCGTTCAGGCCTCTCGCTTTGACTCCTGCTACCACACGCCCTAGTCTGCTGTGACCTCTGCCACTCCTCTGTGCACGTCCTGGCACTTCTCTGCCTGACATACTTATACACCAGCGGTGAACATTGAGTTTACACTCATGAGAGGAGGACAATAAGCTACACTACACTTATAACTGTATTAGGCTACAAAAAAAATGTGTAGCTTTGGCTTGCATTTTACTGTAACTAGGCCCAAATTAGTTTGACAGAAAAATACATAAAGGACACCATGTAGGTGTACGTACAGTTTCCACTTATGAGAGGAGGACTATACTCTGTATCAGGCTGCAAAAACAAGTGTGTGGCTTTGGCTGGCCTTCACAGTAACTAGACCCAAATTAGTTTGACAGAAAAATACATAAAGGACACCACGTAGGTGTACGTACAGTTTACACTTATAAGAGGAGGAATATGCGCTTCACTACGTATAAAACTGTATTAGACTACAGCAACAAGTGTGTAGCTTTGGCTGGCCTTTCACATTAACTAGGCCCAAATTAGTTAAATAGGAAAATATTTAACCCCTTAAGGCCCAAGCCCATTTTCACCTTAAGGACATGGCCAATTTTATTTTTGCTTTTTTGTTTTTTCCTCCTTGCCTTCTAAAATCCACAACTTTTTAATATTTCCATCTACAGGCCCATATAGGGGCTTGTTTTTTGCATGACCAATTGTACTTTGTAATGACACCTCTCATTTCTCCATAAAATGTACAGTGATTATTTTTTTAGGGAGTAAATTAAAATGAAAACCACAATTTTGCTAATTTTGCAGGGTTTCGTTTTCACACTGTACACTTTACGGTAAAAATGACATGTTTTTTTTATTCTGTGGGTCAAATGTGATTGAAATGATACTCATGGTTAAATACTTTTTTTTATTATTGTATCGCTTAAAATCGCCCTATTTTGACCACCTATAACTTTTAAATTTTTTCCATATATAGGGCGGTATGAGGGCTAATTGTTTTACACTGTGATCTGTACTTTTTATCTACCACATTTGCGTTTATAAAACTTTTAAATCACTTTTTATAAATTTATTTTGGGAAATAAAATGTGGCAAAAAAGCAGCAATTTTGGACTTTTTTTTAATTTTTTACGTTTACACCGTTCACCGTATGGGATCATTAACGTTATATTTTGATAGTTCGGAAATTTACGCACACGGTGATACCAAATATGTTTATAAAAATATTTTTTATGCTTTTTGGGGGTAAAATGGGAAAAAGGGACAATTTCCATGTTTATTGTGGGAGGGGATTTTTCAATTTTTTTTTGTTTTTATTATTACATTTTTTTACTTTTGTTTTACACTTTTTATGTCCCCATAGGGGACTATCTATAGCAATCACTTAATTGCTCATATTGTTCAGTATTATCGGTGATCTTCTGCTTTGGTCTGCTCGATCTCAGACCAGAGCAGAAGACCCCAGGAGATGCCGGAGGCAGGTGAGGGGACCTCTGGCCGCCATTTTAGATGATCGGATCCCCACGGCAGCGCCGCGGGCAATTTGATCATCTATTTAAACGTGCGCATTGCCCTAGATGCCGTGATCTGTATTGATCATGGCATCTGAGGGGTTAATGGTGGACATCGGGGCGATCGCTGATGTCCGCCATTACCGGCGGGTCCCCTACTGCTGCTAACAGCCGGGACCTGCAGTGCATGATTCGAGCACCACTCCGATACTTGCGGTCATGTAGAGGACGTAAATGTACCTCTTGGTGCGCAAAGTACCTCCGCACCAGGACATACATTTACGTCCGTAGTCGTTAAGGGGTTAAAGGACCCCATGTAGGCGTACGTACAGTTTAAACTTATGAGAGGAGGACTATACGCTCTGCTACAAACTGAAGTAGGCTTTTTTTTTTGCTGTTCTGGCACCATGGTGGGCTTCCTAAATGTGACATGCCCCCCAAAAAACATTTCAGAAAAACTCCCTCTCCAAAATCCCATTGTCGTTCCTTTCCTCTAGTGCACTCACAGAGCACTTTACGTTCACATATAAGGTATTTCCTTACTCGAGAGAAATTGGGTTAATTTTTGGGGGGCTTTTTCTCCTTTTACCCCTTGTAAAAATTCAAAAACTGGGTCTACAAGAACATGTTCGTGTAAAAAATGGAGATTTTGAATTTTCTCCTTCACTTTGCTGCTATTCCTGTGAAACACCTAAAGGGTTAACAAACTTTCTGAATGTCATTTTGTATACTTTTAGGGGTCCAGTTTTTCTAATTGGGTCATTTATGGAGTACCATATATACTCGAGTTGAAAATGCCCCCCTCGGCTTATACACGAATGAACAAAAAATGCTTCTGGCTTAGCTGTGAGGGGATGGGCCAGGCCATCCATCTTCGGCCAACTATGCTGCATGGACCGTCCGGTGGGGAGGGCTAGTCGTTCCGGGCTGTCCATCTTCACCGGGAAGCCCTCTTCTCCACTCTGGGCCAGCCCCGAACTAGTGACGCTGTATTGACGCCAGCGCGCAGGGACGTTCATGCGCAGGGACGTCATGGACTTCTGCTGCGCAAGGACGTCCCTGCGTGTCGTCGTCAACGCAACGTCACTAGTCCGTGGCCGGCCCGGAGCAGAGAAGAGGGCCTCCCGGTGAAGATGGACAGCCTGGAAAGACTAACCCTCCCCACCGGAAGGTCCCTGCAGCATAGATGGCCAAAGATGGACGGCCCGGACCAGCTCACCCTTCCACAACTGGGGAGGTGAGTAGAAGACAAAAGGGGGGTCTGGATGATGACAAAGGAATTAACAGGCGGTGATGATGAAGGGGGGATGATGAAGGGTGGGATGATGAAGGGGGATGATGACGAGGGTGATAATGACGAGGGTGATAATGACGAGGGTGATAATGACGGGGTGATAATGACGGGGTGATAATGACGGGGTGATAATGACGGGGTGATAATGACGGGGTGATAATGACGGGGGGATGATGACGGGGTGATGATGATGAGGGTGATGATGATGAGGGTGATGATGATGAGGGTGATGATGATGAGGGTGATGATGATGAGGGTGATGATGATGAGGGTGATGATGATGAGGGTGATGATGATGAGGGTGATGATGATGAGGGTGATAATGACGGGGGTGTTAATGACGGGGGTCTGGATGATGACAGGGGGGGTTGATGACATGGGGGATGATGTATTTTCCACCCTAGGCTTATAGTCGAGTCAATAACTTTTCCCAGGTTTTTGGGGTGAAATTAGGGGCCTCGGCTTTTTTTCGGAACGGCTAATACTCGAGTATATACGATATTTCTGATATAAAAGCCCCTCAAATCCACTTCAAAACTGAACTGGTCTCTGAAAAATTCTGATTTTGAAAATTATGTGAAAAATTGGAAAATTGCTGCTGAACTTTGAAGCCCTCTGATGCCTTCCAAAAGTAAAAACATGTCAACTTTATGATGCCAACATAAAGTAGACATATTGTATATGTGAATCAATATATAATTTGTTTGGTATGTCTATTTTCCTTACAAGCAGAGAGCTTAAAATTTAGAAAAATGCTAAATGTTTTAATTTTTCATATAAGTTTGGAATTTTTCACCAAGAAATTATGCAAGTATCGGCAAAAATGTACCACTATGTTAAAGTAGAATATGTCATGAAAAAGCTATCTTGGAATCAAATTCATAAGTAAAAGCATCCCAGAGTTATTAATGCTTAAATTGACAGTTGTCAGATGTGCAAAAAATGCTCTGGTCCTTAAGGTGAAAATGGGCTTGGTCTTTAAGGGGTTAACAGGAAAAATAGGTGTATGTACAGTTTACACTTATCAGAGGAGTACTATACTTTCCACTACAAACTGTATTAGGCTACAAAAACAAGTGTGTAGCTTTGGCTGGCCTTTCACAGTAACTAGGCCCAAGTTAGTTTAACAGGAAAATATATAAAGAACACCACGTAGGTTTACATACAGTTTACACCTATGAGAGGAGGACCATACTCTCTGCTACAAACTGTATAAGGCTACAAAAACAAGTGTAGCTTTGACTGGCCTTTCACAGTAACTAGGCCCAAATTAGTTTAACAGGAAAATATATAAAGGACACCACGTAGGTGTACATACAGTTTACACCTTTGCAGGGAGGACTATACGCTCCACTTAAAACTGTATTAAGCTACAAAAGCAAGTGTGTAGCTTTGGCTGGCCTTTGACAGTAACTAGGCCCAAATTAGTTTGACATGAAAAAAATAAAAACGTACACCACCTATGTATGCACAGGTTACTCTTATGAGAGGACAATGCGCTCCGCTACGCAACCTGTACTAGGCACTAAAATCAGGTAACTATGGCTTTTCGTGCTCACCCTTACTGGCCTTTATTAGCTTTAGAGTTGTAGTAGACACTAGTGCTGCAGCAAAGTCGCTGTGTAGTACAACTCATTACAGTATTATTATGCACTAAAAGCAGGGGACAATGGCTTTTAGAGCTCAGTCTAATTGGTCCCTATTAGCTTTAGGGTTGTTGTACACCCCACTGCAGCAGTACAGAGTCGCTGTGTAGTACAGCCCAGTATAGTATGATTAGGCACTAATAGCAGGTGACAATGGCTTTTAGAGCTCTGCCTAACTGGCCCCTATTAGCTTTAAAGTTGTTGTACACCCCACTGCAACAGTACAGAGTCGCTGTGTAGAACACCCAAAAGTGTTCTCTCCCTTCCCTGTCAGTGCTTTTCTGCAGTGATTTGGGCTTGTGGTGAATCGCTGCTGTGAGGCTGTTTTTCTGTGCAACGTACACACACTGCTCTATCTCTCTCTGCAATAAAACTCTCTCTCTGAAATAAAACGCTGGAATGGCTAGCCGCAAGATGGCTGCCGATTTATATAGGGCTTGAACAATATAAATGGCTGACGATTTATATACTGCTTAGAACAAAAAGATTGGGCAGTTGAAATCTAGCATGTCTGATCCTTCTCTCCCCAGGCATCTGCCATCGGGGGGACAGTCATAAACAAAACATGGTAAGGCAAGTAGCTTTGGCTAATATATGTCTAAAATAAACTCTGTAGGATTATTATACAGATTGATATAAATAATTAATTAAATATCATAAATTTAGCATTTTAATTTTCATAAAGAGGAGTGGTTTAAGTTCTAGGGGCACACTTTCTTGTACCTAACAATATTTATATGTGCATTTGCCTATCTTGGTTTAAATTATGCAATATGACTTTTGTAAGGGATATTCCAACTTAAAATAACTTATCCAAAGGATAGAAGATAAGAGTCAAATCATGGGGGTCTGATCACTGGGACCCCCTGTGATTTCCAGAATGGGTCCTCGAGTTTTTGTTATGAATGGAGCAGTGAGTTGCACATGCATGCTGTCAGTCCTTTCATAGTCTATGGAGCTGCCGAAGGGAGCAAGCGATGTACTCAACTACCTTCGGTAGCTCTATAGACAGTGGATGGATTAGCAGCATGCAGGCACAAGTCACATTTCTGTTCATTGGACACATCCCCTTTTCTCTAAATAGGAGTTATTAAAACTTGGAATACCCATTTAGGAGTCAGAAAAGACACTTTAGAGCTGACATATGAATTTAGAAGCATAAAACAATCAGATGTACTTCCACGTACCAGCAGAAACTGAAAATAAGCAAAACAAAGTATGAGCCACACAACTGTAATTTACTTAATCAGGATGTTTCACAGACAAAAAGGTACTTATTCACTGTGAATTGTAAGAAATGCAAGGATTAAATAAATCTATCTAGCTTTTATAATGTTAATATGTAAAGAATAACTTTGCACTAAATGGATTTCTATCGTGATGTCTAAATATGACACTAAATGAAATATAAATTTTTAGCAACACACCGTCTTTATTTTGGTACAAACCTTTTTTCTTTCTAGCATGTCTCCTACCCCTTCTTCCATGTACACAAAGCAGGGATTACCTGTTGGAAATAGGAAATGACATTCATGGGGTTCTCACATTTTGGTCACTTTGTACAGTAAAAAGGGTAGAACTAATTGCTCTTCAAAGGGGAGTATCATAATTATTTTACAATCTTAAAAAAGTTATTCCCCAACATTGAAAATAATGAAAGGTAAAGGGCTCACTGAGATTTTCTAATAGATTCCCGATTTGTATCTTTTTCAGCCACTAGCTACATGTGTGTCCCAAACTATTTCTTTCAAGGGGAAAACACAAAAATAGTTTTGAATAGATATTTTTTTCTGTAGCCCAGATTGGTGTCTAGTAGGGTTGGGCGGTATACCGGTTCATACCGAATACCGGAATGTTTGTGCTGCAGTATATGAATTTTAACCCAATCCGCAATACCGGTTTGGCCCCTCCCCCTCGAGAATGAATTGTCAGCCCAACGCTGTGCTGTCCCCGCATCAGGGAACAAATCATATGTGACCCGCGAGCGCTGTTCTGCCCCCCCCCCCCCCCAATTATTTTATTAGCCCAGCACTGCTCTGTCCCCATCGGGGTACTACTCACATATGTTACCTGCAAGCGATGCCCTCCTCGTCCTCCTGTTTGTTGCGGCCGCCGGCACTGACACTCTATACCAGTGGTCTTCAACCTCCAGATGTTGCAAAACTACAACTCCCAGCATGCCCGGACAGCCAACGGCTTGCTGGGAGTTGTAGTTTTGCAACGTCTGGAGGTCCGCAGGTTGAAGAACACTGCTCTATACTGTATCCCTATGCCCGGACTGCCAAAGGTAAACAAAATAAACTTTAACTCACCTTCCCCCGTCGGTCTGGACCAGCTTCCTAGGGAATGGAACGTCGGAAAGCCATCAGCCTATCACCGGCCGCAGCGATGTTCTGCCTCGGCCGGTGATAGGTTGAGCCCACTGTCATGTAAGAAGCCGGCTTCTCACATAACAGTGCCCTCAGCCTATCACCGGCCGAGGCGGAACATCGCTGCGGCCGGTGATAGGCTGACGACTGTCCGACGTTCACGTCCCCAGGAAGAGCGTAAGGCCAACGTGGGAACATGCGTTAAAGTTTATTTTTGTTTACCTTTTGCAGTCCGGGCATAGGGATACAGCTATAAAGTGTCAGCGCCGGCGGCCGCAACAAACAGGGTGATGAGGGCAGCGCTTGCGGGTGACGTGAATAGTACCCCGATGGGGACAGCGCAGCGCTGTGCTAATAATTTTTTTCTTTTTTGGGGGGGGGGGGGATACCGTTATATACCTTGGAACCGCCATAAGTTACAAAAATACCGCGATACACATATTTGGCCATACCGCCCAGCCCTAGTGTCTAGTCCATATTGTATTATTGTAATTGGCCCATCATTAAGATTTTCATGCTGCAACAAAGCAATGTGGTATTAACTTAGCGAGCTGTCCAGTATACATAATACATCACAAAAAGCTAACTATATCATTTCATTTTTCACAGGGGAATGATTATGCCCTTTATCTTTTTTTTTGTAACAGAATAATTGCTTTTTATATTTCATTGGATATTTGGAAGTGTGAGTCGGCACAAGAATATTCATGCCAAAGGGATATACAAGGCAACTATGTAACAATTATATTAGGATCCTGAAGGAAATGTAGCTAGGGGTGCCAATTGTTTTTAATTTATCTGGATTCCTTTGGTCTAGATGACATAGTTCCTCCAGCCTACAGATCTGGGAGACTTTCTCCACTTAGTGTGAGATTGATGGTGTTTTAATATTACGCTAATATGAAAGTACCATATACATTTAGGAGCTAGTATCTTTGGTGGGCACAGCACCTTGTTAAAGAGGCCTTGGTTTTAAAAGGCTATGCTTACAATGTTAAAGTTATCGGAGGTGCCTTCAAGCATATAGATATAAATATGTCCTTCACTTTGGGCTAGAAAAGTTTTAATATATTATCTTTTCTGTGAAGGACCTCTATCAATTTGGAAGAATACTATTGTCAGTTTTGTGATATATGTCCATGCATCTAGATCAGGGATACTCAACTACTTTTAGTAGGGGTCCGCTTTTCCAGGTCTGCCATCCGGTGAAGGTACGAGCTAAACCCTAAGACCTGGTTCACAGCTAGCGGCCACAGTGCCATGCTAGAAATAGGCACTGCCTGTTGTAGAACATAATTAGTACTTAATAAGTCATAATCATTCTCCAACTGCCACACACTGTGCCCCTGGTATAATACTGCCCCACACTGTGCCTCTGAATATATAACTGCCACAACCTGTGCCCCTGGTATAATACTGTCACACACTGTGTCCCTGAATATAATTCTGCCACATGCAGTATACCTAAATAGAATGCTGTCAAACACTATGTCCCTGATATAATACTGCCACACACCATACCCCTGAGTATAATTCTGCCACACACCATGCCCCTGAGTATAATACTGCCTTACACTGTGCCCCTGAATATAATGCTGCCTCACACTGTGCCCCTGAATATAATGCTGCCTCACACTGTGCCCCTGAATATAATGCTGCCTCACACTGTGCCCTTGAATATAATCCTGCCACACACTGTGCCCTTGAATATAATGCTGCCTCACACTGTGCCCCTGAATATAATGCTGCCTCACACTGTGCCCCTGAATATAATGCTGCCTCACACTGTGCTCCTGAATATAATGCTGCCTCACACTGTGCCCCTGAATATAATGCTGCCTCACACTGTGCTCCTGAATATAATTCTGCCTCACACTGTGCCCCTGAATATAATACTGCCTCACACTGTGCCCCTGAATATAATACTGCCTCACACTGTGCCCCCGAATATAATACTGCCTCACACTGTGCCCCTTAATATAATACTGCCTCACACTGTGCCCCTGAATATAATGCTGCCTCACACTGTGCCCCTGAATATAATGTGCCTCACACTGTGCCCCTGAATATAATACTGCCTCACACTGTGCCCCTGAATATAATACTGCCTCACACTGTGCCCCTGAATATAATGCTGCCTCACACTGTGCCCCTGAATATAATTCTGCCTCACACTGTGCCCCTGAATATAATGTGCCTCACACTGTGCCCCTGAATATAATACTGCCTCACACCACAGTGGCACACCCACAGTGGCACACCCCTGAGTATAAAACTACCGCCAACTGGGCCCCCAAATATTAAATTGCCACTGTGTCCTGAAGAGAATTATACCTCTGTGTCCCATAAAACAATGAATGAGGTGCCCACCCCCCTCATATGAACTCAACTAAAACTGCCATCATACAGACAGAAGAGCATGATGGGAGCTGTAGTTTTGAAACAACTGTAGAGATAATGGTTGGGAAATTCCTGTAATGCCCATACTTCCAGGGCCAGACTGGGAGCAAAAATAGTCCTGGGCATATTAGACTATGCAGCCCGAGTTTTTTTTACGGTGGGTGTTGCAGAAGTCAGACACCCATTAAAATAAAATAGGCTGCATACACTAAAATCACTTCGATTTAAGTGGCTCTCTAGCTGTTGCAAAGCTACAACTCCCATCATGCCTGCAAAGCTTCAGGCATTATGGGAGTTGTAGTTTTGTAACAGTTGGAGAGTCACAGATTGGGGTACTGTGTCACCCATCATCACTGTGGAAATTACAAGTGAGTCCAGCTCTGATAGGGCACAGTCAGGCAGCATACACAATTGTATAATGACACACAGGAGACGTTTTCTCTGTTGTCTTTACTTTTCTTCTTCCTCTGGTCCTTGTCTTCTTTCAGCTCCATCTTCTCTGCAGAGTCGGACGCCCGCACATCATTGGTCACCTTGTTAGCAGATCCTCATCCTCTGTATAACAACAATAATCATTATAACCCTGCCAGACATCATGACCCCTAAACATAATACTGCCAGACACTGTTTCCTCTATTTGTCAGAATCCCACCCCTGTACTCACCCAAGACCCATTATCCCCTCCTCCGGCAGACCCCTAAGGGCTTCTTCACACTGTGGACATTTAGTTGGTGGAATGTCCACTTGCTGCAGGCGCCACCGAAGCTATTGGCGATAGGATTGCACGGATGTGTGCCATCTCTATAGATGACAAAGGAATCCGCTGGAACATGTTTGTTCTTAGGGATTACATCCATTCTGCTGGGGGAATTCTACTGTGGTGATTCCACAGTATTCACAGAGCATCAGAATCCCATTGAAAACAATTGGACTTTGCTGCAAGCAGATTTCCTCCAGAGGAATGTTCTCAATGTGGATGGCCTTAATTCCCCCCAGACCCCTAGGTCCTCTTCCAGACCCATCTTTCCTCCTCTCCTTCAGATCCCCCCAAACTCTTCTGCCCCCCTGACCCCTAAGTCCTCATCCAGACTCCTCTGCCACCCAAGACCCCTGCATTATTCTTCTTTAAACTTTTCTGCCACCCAGACCCCTCTGTCCCCTTCTGCCCTAATACCCCCACCGCTCGAGACCCGTGCATCATTCTTCTTTACACTTTTCTGCTCCACAGACCCCTTTATCCCCTCCTGCCCTAACATCCCCCCAAGACCCATGCATCATTCTTATTTTCACTTTTCTACCCCCCCCAGACCCCTTTATTCCCCTTTGCCCTAACACCCCCTCCCAAGACCCCTGCATTATTCTTATTTTCACTTTTATGCCCCCCAGACCCCTTTATCACCTTCTGTCCTATCATCCTGAACCGGACGGCGGTCCGGATGACTGGTAGCCGTGGTTAGGATCTGGCCAACGATCTGCCAGTTGAGTACTTTTGATCTAGATGGACCCACAGCAGTATAGCTCTGAACTACATCTGATGGGTTAAATTCAGCATTCAGTTATTTTTTCTAAAATATTTTTTCTAACAGTAGTATTGAAGGGGTACTCCGGCCCTAATACATCTTATCCCCTACCCCTTTAAGCTTTCTATGGAGGCTGCTGTGCCATGCCAAGCAGTCTTAGGTGGTGTTTGCATTAGTTTTACGCAGCTTCCATGCTGGAGTCCATAAACAGAACAAATGGTGACCATCAGGATGCCGCCTTTTACCTCCAGTAGCAGAATATGACATTTACATAGTTTCAGAGATGTCATGAGCCTAGGTGGGAAAGGGAAGAACTCTTGCTTGGCTTTATTTCATCCAGGGCAAACATTGGCCGGCATTGTAGGTGTAAGTGAAGCATTTTTTTACACCTTTTTTTGTGTGCTAGTAATGAAGAAGCACCAAATTTATTAAATGGTCACAGAGCATTTCATAAATTTTGTGCACGTTCACAATTTTTTGAAATTTCTCAAGCTAAGTCTGGGCTGGTGTAGTTTTAGAGACTTTTCAGTGGCTTTGTGCCTTTTTTGCACCTTTTTACAAAAAGGCGCAGTTCATAAAATCAGCGGATTGCAACTCAAAATCAGCAATGTTATAAAAAAAAAAGCGCAAATAAGCCCTCTTGTGCCTTTTTTGCGCCTTTTCTAGACACAAAAAACTGTCTAAAGACAATGATAAATGTCGGCCATTAAGTGTATTGTCCTCGCACTGTATTCATATACATTGGTCAAGGGAAAGTGGCTTGTTGGCACTCTCTGTCGATCAACACTTCAGGTACATGTTCTAGGGATCGACCGATATTGATTTTTTAGGGCCGATACCGATAATATGTGAACTTATAAGTTATCGGCTATTTCTCTTCCCCCCCCCCCCGGCCCCGTAGAAGCCGCTGCAGATCAATGATTTAAAGCGGGCGCTTTAACCCCTTAAGGACGCAGCCCTTTTTCACCTTAAGGACTGAGCCCTTTTTCGCAATTATGACCACCGTCACTTTACAAATTAATAACGCGAAAATCACTTTTACCGAATATTCTGATTCTGAGATAGTTTTTTCGTGACATATTCTACTTTATTTTGGTGGTAAATTTTCGGCGTAATTGCATCCTTTTTTGGTGAAAAATCCCCAAATTTCGCATTTTTCTAACTTTGAAGCTCTCTAATTGTAAGGAAAATGGATATTCCAAATACATTTTATTTTTCTTCATGAACACAATATGTCCACTTTATGTTGGCATCATAAAATGGACATACTTTTGCTTTTTGAAAAAATTAGAGGGCTTCAAAGTAGAGCAGCAATTTTCAAAAATGTCATGAAAATTGCTAAATCTGAAGGGACAGATGTTACAGAACTACAACTCCCAGCATGCCTGGGCAGTCGGGGCATGCTGAGAGTTGTAGTTTGGCAACATCTGGAGGGCTACTGTTTGGGCACCACTGTAACAATGGTCTCCAAACTGTGACCCTCCAGATGTTGCAAAACTACAACTCCCAGCATGTCCAGACAGCCTTTGGCTCTCTGGGCATGCTGGGAGTTGCAGTTTGGCCCCCCTAGTGGTTGCCACAGTAAATATCGATTTACTTTCACTTTCAATTCCCCCCCCCCACTGTCGATTCCCTACCTGATCAGGATCCTGCAGGCTCCAGCGAAGATCCCAGGCCCCCAGGCATCTTCTCCTGCAGGTACGGCCTCCATCTTCTTCCCAGAGCCCCTCGACATCCAGGGGCGGGCAGAATGGGGGGTTGCCATGGCAACCCCCTGTCCTGCGCTGCCATTGGTCAGAACTCCGTTCTGAGTAATGGCAGGGGATAGGAGTAGATCACAGCTTTGCGACCTCACTCCTATCCTTTAGGCTGATCGGGCTGTTGCTGACAACTCCGATCAGCCCTATTTTCCGGGTGATCGGGTCACCAGAGACCCGATCAGCCCGGAATTGGAGAAAATCGCATGTCTGAATTGACATGCGATTTTCTCCGATCGCCGACATGGGGGGTCTCAGGACCCCCCTGGGCGATGTGCCAGGGTGCCTGCTGAATGATTTCAGCAGGCATCAGGCTCCGGTCCCCAACCGGCTAGCGGTGGGGAACGGATTTCCCACGGGCGTATGGATATGCCCTCGGTCCTTAAGGACTCGGAATGCAGGGCGTATCCATAAGCCCTGTGTCCTGAAGAGGTTAAATCAATGAACTGCAGCGGCTTTTGCGGGGCCAGAGACCACCGCCACCTGCTTCTCTCCCCTGCCTGTCCTGGGGTCCTCCCTTGTCCAACCATCGCCGCTGCCCCATTGCCTCCCCCATCCCTGGTTTTATAAGTACCTGTTCCCGGGGTCCGCGCTACTTCTGGCTCTGGCGGTGTCCTGAGCTGTCACTGTGCGCACTGGCAGCGCACAGCAATAGCGCAGGACGTCGCAGGAGCCAGAAGTAGTGCGGACCCCGGGCCCTGGGAACAGGTAATTATAAAACCGAGGATGGGGAGGCAATGGGGTAGCGGTGGTCTCTGGCCAGGGGGCGGGGCATTATCGGCATGTCGGCAAGGTAATTGCCGATACCGATAATGTCAAAAATCGTGAATATCGGACGATAATATCGGTCGATCCGTAACATGTTCTGTATTCACAACCCCACCCAGCAATGTCTCTGGTGGTGCTGAATTATAAATTGGTGCTAGAGCAGAGTTGGCACAAACTATTCTTTGATGGAGCTGTGCTATTTGTTTTAACCTACAAAATGTCAGAAACAGGAGAAGCCATGCATAACATTCTGTCTGAATCCACCAGCTTCCAGCCTAGTATCTATCTGATGGGAAATGGATGCTTCTCTGCATTTGAGATCCTTAGGCTAAGTTTCCACTTGGTTTTTCTTCTAGCAGTTTTTGGATATCTGCCACTGCAGTTTTTGAGCCAAAGCCAGAAATGTATTCAAAAGGAACAGGACATATAAAGGAAGAAGTTACACTTCTCCCTTATGGATCCACTTCTGACTTTGCTCAAAAACTGCAGTGTCAGTTTTCCAAAAACTGCCAGAAAAATAAACAAGTGGAAACTTAGCCTAACATAGATGCTCTTGGGTTTCCTATTTTTAGTGGTAAAGAGTAAAAAGTCAAACTCTAAAAGAAAAAGTCAATCCCAAAGTAAGGACTGCAGAACTTGTAAAAATATTTCTTTGTCTAACTTGTTGGTGGACAAATCTTTTTATATTAAAGGGGTATTCCGGGATCTAACATTTTATTCCAAAAGATAGGGGATAAGATGTCTGATCGTGGGGGGCCATGGCGTTACGTCACGTCTCCAGTCCCGGAAACCGGAGGTTTCTGAAAATGGAGACGCAGGTCTGCATACAATGCGGGTGCTGCAGCTTGACCCTGCGATCAGACATCCTATCCCCTATCGTTTGGATAGGGGATAAAATGTTAGATCCAGGAATACCCCTTTAAGAGTTTAGATCTTTATGAAAAATTTGTTTTGCCCAGCCGATCACTCTAGCACATTTGGCCACAAACCTAAATGTTAGTATTTTAGGCGATTTTACCTTCTTTAGTAAAGACCTCCTTTAGTAAACATGATAGACAGTTTAGTTTTGATTATGACTCTACTTTGGACAAAGAATTGTTAATGAATGTCTTGTTTCCAGCCAAAGAAACTGAAGCTAAATCCTTATTTGACTAAATGTTTGAGCATTTTAGTCTCCAGCACTATATGGTTCTCATGGTTTATAAAAACATCCTGTCTTTACCCCATGGGTAAATGTGCCAGTAGTTAAAGGAGTACTCCGGCCCTAAGACATCTTATCCCAAAAGATAGGGGATAAGATGTCTGACCGCTGTGGACCCCTGAAATCTTGCATTGAGCACCCACCTCGGGGAGCTGCACGCCGCGCTGCCAGCTCAGAATCTGCCGTGTGATGACCAGGGCAGATTCAATGCCAACAGCGTGACGTGCAGCTCCCCGAGGTGGGTGCTCAATGCAAGATTGCAGGTGTCCCTAGCGGCAGGACCCCTGCGGTCAAACATCTTATCCCCTATCCTATGGATAGGGGATAAGATGTCTTAGGGCCAGAATACCCCTTTAAAAATTTTAACCAAGACCTTTATTCTTAAAAGATCTTTAAAGCTGTTAACACAAGTCTTAAGGCCAGTATTGTACATAAAGATCTGTATTAACAAGCTTAAATAGAAAACATAGGTGGACATTCCACCAGGACCACTCGAAAATGCGCCATCTCATAGATGGCAATGAATAGACAGGTCTATTCTTTCTGCGGATGCAAGAATGAGAAATTTCACCATGTGCACATTGCAGCAGAATCCTATTGAAGTTGTAATGTCTATGTTTAGGCCCTGTCAGGTTTAGTCCCTCAGCGACCTGGGGTCTCCCCTGCTGTTATTATAAGTGTCATTTATGGTCATAGGATTATAGTCAGTGTCCTAATGTTTAGCTAGTCTAAAGGACCTGTGAGATGTCTGAAGGACCTGTGAAATGTCATATTGTTATGTTGTCACATGATGTTACCCAGAGAGCACCAGCTTAACCTATGACCCGCAGCTTGACCAATGGACCTTAGTCCAGCCTCCCACTATATAAAGGGGCGGCCATTACAATTCTCTCTTTTCTTACTACCTGCTACTGAGCACAGCAACCACCAGATACCTCAATGCTAGTGACCAGCATTTGGAAGGCCACAAAGCTACAGTCATTCCAGTAAGTCAAAAGTCTATGTCTGCTGTCTCTGCAGATAGCCAGGTCCAGCCTGAAGTCAAATCTCTAAAGTCAATTACAAGTCTAATTGGTCCCAGCAAGCTGCCAGGTCCTTCTTGGTTTCTGGCCACCTATCTGGGAATCTGGCCTAGCTGTGAAGATAATTCCATCTGTCTTAACTCAGTAAAGCCTCCTTTAAACCATAACTGGTTGTGGACTCACCTTTCACTAACTAGCCATTGGAATAATGGAGATACTGTTCGTGTGGTTCCGGTACCCGGAAACCACTCTGGCGTCACAAACATTGGGGGTTAACAACATCTTGCCCCAGGGGTTAATACCATCTGGCCCCACCACCTACACTGCTACACCCCGTGGTCCCGCCATACACTGTGGGTCACCACAAAATCAATGCAGCAAAAAGTCTGTACGGAATTCTGCATGGACTTTCCACTGTGTAAACAAAGCCTAAAGGAAAAGACTCCTTAAGATCAGATTTTGAGTAAAATAGCTACATGCATGTTAAATGTAGAATGTAAAGACATTTTTCTGGGTAGAGTGCTATTTTCATAAGTTGTTTCAAAGTCAACCACAGGCTAGTTCCAGTTTATAAAGTGGCTTTTGGTTTAGTCTTTCATTTATCATGCTGATCCCATCA
Organism: Hyla sarda; assembly: GCF_029499605.1. Taxonomy (NCBI): domain Eukaryota; kingdom Metazoa; phylum Chordata; class Amphibia; order Anura; family Hylidae; genus Hyla; species Hyla sarda. The sequence continues at coordinate 85,028,616 of NC_079196.1, read as the reverse complement.
CAGTGAGACCTTTAGAAATGTTCGGTGTTTATTAAATATTGATGAAAGCTTTATTTATTAGTTCTGTGATAAATGACTTGCAATATAAGGAAAAGTTTTAGAACTGCTCTTTGACCATCTTATTATGAATGTAGATTCTATCAGTAACTGAAGTAACTGCTGGTTAATTGTGGCCTGGATATATATGTCTTTGGAAGTCCATTCAGTAATAACTCCAGAGAGCTAAGGTTGTGTCATTGTAAATCACGTCAAACCAAGTAATGTACATTGAGATTTTGGATCCCTGGTGTAAAGCTGATGACAGAGGGTCGTCCTGCTGCTGGGATGCTCTGTGAATAGCTGTTATGACCTGGATAACTGTAAACTATGGGGAAGATTTATCAAAACTGGTGAAGAGGATGAGTGGTGCAGTTACCCATAGAAACCAACCAACCTTTTATTTTTCCGAGGCCTGTGTAAAAATGAAAGAAGCCATCTGATCTGGTTGCAATGGGCAACTCTCACCCCACTTCCTCTACACAGATTTTGATAAAACTTCTACTATTTGCACTGGTGCAGAGAAAATAAAGCATTACTTGGCACCAATTAATCAGTGGGCAACTAGGTATCAATGAATGCCAGTGGCCTACAGACTAGATGATTGATACAGTTTATGCTCTTGGATCTGCTTAATCAAGAGGGCGCCACTTACCAATACAGATTAGAATGTAGACCATTACATACTGTATATGATGGCAGTACATTGGTTAAAGGAGTAGTCTGCTTTCACCAATGCTTTTTTGTTAGGAGGGTCTACATCGGCAAGTCCTTCTGAATTGGACTCTAGAATGTATCTGTATTCTGTGGGGGTCCTGGCAACAAGTCTTCAGTTCTCCAGCACAGGAAAAATAAGGCATTACGTACGGTAATTTTCACAAATGTAAAAATGAAGTAAGCCTATTGTGAATCTGAAGTGAAATGTATGCTGTAATAGAGAAGGATGGTTGCTATGAGAACACATGTCATTCATGACGTCTTCATCTGTTTTTTTTTTTGTTGTTATATTGACAGGGTGTCACTAAAGTCTGGACATGTAGGAAAGATTTTTCACCAACATTTTAAAATTTTATTTATTTTACAACATCTTTAATGTGATTTCCACCATTTGTGATGCAAAGTTCTATCTGCCTTGGAGGATTGACATGACCCCGATTCAGTAACTCCATATTTCAGTGGATTTGAGCACATTCATTCATGATGCACTCCTTTAGCTGAGATTTCCATTGAGTACACCTCCTACTTTAGCACATCCCAGAAAAAGAAGTCAAGGGGGCTAAGGTCTGGTGAGCTAGAAGACCATTCCACGAGACCACGTCTTCCAATCCAGTTAGAGAAATTGTCATTCAACTAATCTCTTACTGCTGTGGCAAAATGGGTGGGGGCTTCACCCTGTTGGAACCATTTAGGAAGTTCTTCACCTAGCCTTTTAAATTTGAGGCATTAACTGGTCTCTCAAAATGGTGATGTATGTCTCAACACTTACATGATCATGAAAGAAAAATGGTCAAAACACATGAGCTTTTCACACACCAAAAGTTATAGTTACTGATATTCCCTATGCGTCCAGACTTTAGAGGCTACATTGTACACTAATGATGAATGCATAGTGACACACAAAGCTTTCCCAATAATCTTAAGGCCATGCATGTTCCAATTATCTAAAAACAAAAGGTTTTGTGTCCTATGAAACCATTTTAAGACATCAAAATATGGCCAGTATCGCTGATATTTGGTGAAACTGTCAAAAGAAATCTGATCTACACAGAGGTCTTTTTTTTAAATAAAAAAAATTGTTAATTTTACATAAAGATGGCCTAGGTTATAAGAAGATTGCCAGAATCCTGAAACTGAGCTGCAGCATGGTGGCCAAGACTATACAGTGGTTTTACAAGGTAGGCTTCAAATAGAACAGGCTTGACTGTTGTCGACCATAGTAGTTGAGTGCTTGTACTCTGCATTATAACAGAGGTTGAATTTGGCAAATAGATGTATGAGTGCTGCCAGCATTGCTGCAGAGGTTGAAGGGGATGGGGGTCAGCCTGGTAGTGCTCATACCATACACCACAAACTGCATGTAATTTGTCTGCATGGCTGTTGACCCAGAAGGAAGCCTCTTCTAAAGATGATGCACAAGAAAGCCTGCAAACAGTTTGCTGATGAGAACCATATACTGTGGTCCAATAAGACCAAGTTAAATCTATTTTTTCAGATTGTGTCAAGTGTGTGTGATGGGAGTGTCATGGTCTGGACCTACATGAGGGCTCCTGGTACTGGGGAACTATAGTTCATTGAGGGAACTATGAATGCCAGCATGTATTGTGAAATTCTAAAACAAAGCATGACCCTCTCCTTTTGGAGAATGGTCCGCAGGGCAGTATTCCAACATGATAACAACCCCAAACATGCCTCCAAGATGACCACTGCCTTGCTAATGTTTCTGAGGTTAAAGGCGATGGACTGGCCAAGCATGGCTTCAAACCCTATTGAGCATCTGTGGGGCATCCTGAAACAGAAGGTGGGGGAAAGCAAGGTCTCCAACTCTGTGATGTTGTCATGGAGGAATGGAAGACAACTCCAGTGGCAGCCTGTGAAGCTCTAGTGAACTCCATGTCCAAGAGGCTTAAAGGGGTACTCCGGTGGAAAACTTTCTTTTTTTTTTTTTTTTTTTTTTATCAACTGGTGCCAGAAAGTTAAACAGATTTGTAAATTACTTACTATTAAAAAATCCTTCCAGTACTTATGAGATGCTGAATACTACAGAGGAAATTATTTTCTTTTTGGAACACAGAGCTCTCTGCTGACATCACGAGCATAGTGCTCTCTGCTGACATCTCCATTTTAAGAACTGTCCAGAGTAGGAGAAAATCCCCATAGCAAACATATGCTGCTCTGGTCAGTTCCTAAAATTGACAGTGATGTCAGCAGAGAGCACTGTGCTCGTGATTCAGCAGAGCGCACCATGTTCCAAAAAAAAAGAATTTCCTCTGTAGTATTCAGCAGCTAATAAGTACTGGAAGGATTAAGATTTTTTAATGGAAGTCATTTACAAATCTTTTTAAATTTCTGGCACCAGTTGATTAAAAAAAAAAAAAAAAGTTTTCCACCAGAGTACCCCTTTAACTCCTTAACGACAATGGACCTAAATGTACGTCATGGTGACGTGGTACTTAACGCACCATGACGTACATTTACGCGCCCAATAATGAGAAATATGGCACTCTCCTAATTTATCGGTGCACAAGTAGGCTCCCAAGCCATCAATACTAGGTAGAAAAACTCGGCACTCGGACAGAACTGAGTATTACTTGAATTTTATTTGGCAATCTTTAGAATCTGACGTTTCTGTCCAATCCCTGGACCTTCCTCAGAGTTCTACAATTAATATATACAGAAAAATACTTTCATTTACGCGCCGCCATGATCGCGAGCACCGGAGCAGTGCTTGCATCATGCCCGGCAGGTCCCGGCTGCTATCAGCAACCAGGGACCCGCCGGTAATGGCGGACATCCACGATCGTGTGGATCTCCGCCATTAACCCCTCAGATGCCGTGATCAATACAGATCACGGCATCTGCAGCAGTGCGGTACTTTGGATGGGAAAATGAGAAAAAAAAATTTTCGCTAAAATGCTGGTGTTACCCAAAATTTTTAATTTTCACAAGGGAAAATAGGAAAAAAGCACCGAAAAATTTGTAACCCCATTTCTTCTGAGTAATAACATACCCTATATGTGGATGTAAAGTGCTCTGCAGGCAAACTACAATGCTCAGAAAAGCAGGAGTGCCATTGGGATTTTGAAGAGAAAATTTGTCCGGAAGTGAAGGCCACGTGTGTTTACAAAGCCCCCATAGGGCCAGAACAATGGACCCCCCCCACATTTGACCCCATTTTGGAAACTACACCCCTCACGTAATGTAATAAGGGGTGCAGTGAGCATTTATGCCTCACAGGTGTCTGACAGATTTTTGGAACAGTGATCCGTGCAAATGAAAAATTAAATTTTTCATTTGCACAGCCCACTGTTCAAAAGATCTGTCAAACGCCAGTAGGATGTTAATACTCACTGCACCACTTATTAAATTCTGTGAGGGGTGTAGTTTCCAAAATGGGGTCACGTGGGGTGGGTCGACTGTTCTGGCACCATGGGGGGCTTTGTAAATGCACATGGCCCCCGACTTCCATTCCAAACAAATTCTCTTTCAAAAAGCTCAATGGCGCTCCTCCTCTTCTGAGCATTGTAGTGCGTCAGCAGAGCCCTTGATGTCCACACATGGGTCCTATTACCCCTTGTAAAAATGTAAAATTTAGGGAAAACACACAGCATTTTAGTGAAAAAAAAGTTTTTTTTCATTTACACATCCAACTTTCACAAAAAGTCGTGAAATACCTGTGGGGTGTTATGGCTCACTGTACCCCTTGTTACGTTCCTTGAGGGGTGTAGTTTCCAAAATGGTGTGCCATGTGTTTTTTTTTTGCTGTTCTGGCACCCTAGGGGCTTCCTAAATGCGACATGCCCCCCAAACACCATTTCAGCAAAATTTGCTTTCCAAAAGCTAAATGTGACTCCTTCTCTTCTGAGCATTGTAGTTCGCTCGCAGAGCATTTTACGTCCTAACAGGGGGTATTTATATACTCAAAAAATATGGGGTTACAAATTTTGGGGGGTATTTCCTCCCATTACCCTTTGTAAAAATGATACATTTGGGGAAAAAACTGCACTTTAGTGAAAACATTTTTTTTTTCATTTACACATCCGAATTTAACGAAAAGTCGTCAAACACCTGTGGGGTGTTAAGGCTCACTGGACCCCTTGTTACGTGCCTTGAGGGGTGTAGTTTCCAAAATGGTATGCCGTGTGGGGGTTTTCTGCTGTTCTGGCACCATAGGGGCTTCCTAAATGTGACATGCCCCCCAAAAACCATTTCAGCAAAATTCACTCTTCAAAATCCCATTGTCGCTCCTTCCCTTCTAAGCCCTCTACTGAGCCCGCCGAACACTTGACATCCACATATTAGGTATTTCCTTACTCTAGAGAAATTGGGTTACAAATTTTGGGGGGATTTTTCATCTATTACCACTTGTAAAAATTCAAAAACTGGGTCTACAAGAACATGCGAGTGTAAAAAATTAAGATTTTGAATTTTCTCCTTCACTTTGCTGCTATTCCTGTGAAACACCTAAAGGGTTAACAAACTTTATGAATGTCATTTTGAATACTTTGAGGGGTGCAGTTTTTATAATGGGGTCATTTATGGGGTATTTTTTTAATAAGAAAGCCCTTCAAATCCACTTTAAAACTGAAGTGGTCCCTGAAAAATTCTGATTTTGAAAATTTTGAGAAAAATGTGAAAATTGCTGGTGAACTTTGAAGCCCTCTGGTGTCTTTCAAAAGTAAAAACATGTCAACTTTATGATGCAAACATAAAGTAGACATATTGTATATGTGAATCAATATATAATTTATTTGTAATATCCATTTTCCTTATAAGCAGAGAGCTTCAAAGTTAAAAAAAATGCAAAATGTAAAATTTTTTCATCAAATTTTGGAATTTTTCACCAAGAAATGATGCAAGTATCGACAAAATTTTACCACTAACATAAAGTAGAATATTTCACGAAAAAACTATCTCGGAATCAGAATAAAAGGTAAAAGCATCCCAGAGTTAATAATGCTTAAAGTGATAGTGGTCAGATGTTCAAAAAATGGCCGAGCCATTAAGGTATATTTGGGCTGGGTCCTTAAGGGGTTAAGGCAGTGCTGGAAATTAATGGTGGCCACACAATATATTGACACTTTGGGCTCAATTTGGACCTTTCCACTTAGGGGTTTACTTCCTTTTGTTGCCAAGGTTTAGGCATTAATGGCTAAAGTTATTGGAGTTATTTTGAGGGGACACGACATTAAACACTGTTAGGCTAGGATTCCACTGAGGTTTTTGCACTTTGTTTTTTTAGGCTTAAAACCACCAGAAAACTGCCACTGTTTTACCCTGCGTTTTGGCATTTTTTCTGGCGTTTTTACCTTTGTGTGGAATTTGCCTTTTTTGGTCCCTTTGGCATTTTTTCCCAAATTTGTTGGGTACCAAAAAATAAAAAAAAAGGATGTAATAGGGATAAAAAAGATGTATTTAACAAAAGTGTGTGTGTATTTCACTTTTTTTTATCTCTGTTTTTAGGTAGTACTACGGTTCCCAGCATGGAACAGACTGTTCAATGATGGGAATAGTAGTATCTGTACTAATGGATTGATCGCCCTGGGTGTTACTCCTGACACCCGATGCGATCGTCCGTAATATAGCAGAGATGCGGAGCGGCTCTATACAGCGCTCACATCTCTGCACTATACTCCGGGCCGGCCAGTGATGTAAATAGAAATTCACATCATTCAATCATATTTTCCGCCCAGAGTGGCAGCCAATCGACGCTGTCAGCGGGAAATATGAATGAGTGATGTTCTATTCATATCACTGGCCGGAGTATAGTGCAGAGATGTGGAGTGCAGGAGAAAGCCGCTCCGAATCTCTGCAATAGAAAGGACGTTCAAAGTGGATGTTAGGAGTGATACCCGCTGTGATCTGTCCTTAACTGCGGGTACAATTACGCCCATCATGGAGCACACTCTGCTCCATGCTGGGAGCTGTAGTACCTGCATCAATAGACCGATCACAGTGAGTATCACTCCTGACACCCATTGTGATCCTCCTGTATAATGTATAGATGCAGCCAGCCGCTCTTCTATGGTTCCCTGCACTGACGTATATATACACCTATTCATATTTTCCACTGAGAGTTGTGATTGGCTGTAACCATCCGGCCAATCACAGCTCTCTGCGGGAAATATGAATAGGTGTATATATACGGCAGTGCAGGGGACCATAGAAGAGCGGCCAGCCGCATTTATCTATAAATGATACAGAAGGATCGCGCAAAGGACCCCGGGCGATCTGTAAATTAGTACAGGTACTACTACTCCCGTCATGCTCCCGTTCCATGCTGTGGGTAGTAGTGCTACCTAAAAAAAAAAAATTTTAAAGTGAAAAACACACGCGCACTACATTCTTATTATTGTCGGCTACATTTTTATTGCCCTGCCCGCCTACATAAATTGATCCCTGTTTAAAAATTTATAAAAATGTTGTTGTAAAAAAGATAGATTAAGTTAAATAAAAAAATTTCCATCACTACTGTATTTTTTATTGTTGTTTTTTTTTAATGGTGCCCTACGAAATTTTTATAAAAAAGGTATCTCCATCACTTTTTTGGATCGCTAAAGTCCAAAAAAAGAATAAAAACTGCTGGCAAAAACACCAAAGTTAAAACCAACCTGGCGTTTTTCTTGGCGTTTTTGCTCCCCCATAGACTTCTATGGGAGGAAAATGCCACGATTTCTGTGCAAAAAATGCCAAACTAGGTTTTGTAGGGTGTTTTGGAAAACCACCCTTTGAGGCCAAAAGGATTAAAAACACCAGGTGGATCTGTGGCATTTTGCAGTTTACTATTGAATTGCAGCTAATATCTGGATGCAGCGAAAAAACGCCTTGCTGCAAAATGGGCATTTTTTACGGCCTTTTTGCTAGAAAATCCTCAGTAGAATTCCAGCCTTATACAGTTGTAGCAGAGTGTCATTTCTTCAGTGTTTCATGAAAAGATATAATATTTACAAAAATGTGAGGGGTGTATTGTTATGTAAGATACTGTATCTCTGCTTACTTTACAATATTCTCTAAAGACGTCATTGTATTGCAGAGACTGTACATTTTATGTAGTCTGATGGATTTTGTCTCTAAGGGCCCATTGACACCACAGAATTCTTAGCTTCCTCACTAAATTTATTCTACTTCTCCATGCAAAAGCCATGGCACACAAGTAATTTGAAGCAGATTTTTGTCCATGTGGAAATTCTGCCTGGAATCCTTGTGGATTAAAACCCCATTGATGTCAATGTAAGGACCTGATGAGGATTATTCTTGTCAATTCTTGAAGCAAAAAATAATCCTCGTCAGGAGCAGGACCTTTCATTAACATCAATGGGGCTTTGATTTCACAAGGATTCTAGGCAGAATTTCCCCATAGAAATTTTGCTTCAATCTCCTTTAAATTACTTGTGTAACATGGTTTTTGCATAGAGAAGTAGAGGAAATTCTGCGTGTGAATGAGCCCTACCTATATCCTCTACCAAACTTAAATGACCCATGCTTTAACGCTTTTACTGCAGCAACCAAATACTTGTGTGCAGTAATATATATTTTTAATAATATCAGCAGTCATATGTTACTGTACAGTATTATCATTTACCCTGAGGCGAACAGATTCTCACCTTCAACTGTGCAGAAATGCTCTATAAAAATAGGAAATGTCGCAATGTCAGAATTTAAAGTAGTTTTTATATTTGTTAAATGAGAAAAGATGTCAGAGGATGATATAAATGTTATTTCTAGGCAATATAACACACATATATATATATATATATATATATATATATATATATATATTCACTGATAAGAATGGGAACTTCAAGAAATAACTTTATTCTTATTTAATACTTCTTTTTAAGACATTTATGAGCTTTTTAGTACAAACATTTTAATATTTTCCCCATGTTACATGTTCAGTAACCCAGGGGCTAAGTTTGTGGTGACTAGAGGTCCAGCACATTTTTACACCAATGATGGGGGCTGTAGTAGTGTAAGGCGCTGTATCACATGTCACAGTGGCAAGAGTGGCAGCTACATGGGTCCTCTCACACTTCTCCAGGTTGGCACAGTGAAGAAGATATGCACAAGAGTTGGTGATAATCTTTCTCCAGTATATCTGGTAGTTGAAAAGTAGAGTGCTCTTGTTGTTGGACTCAACCAGACGTGGAAATGTACAACAGTCTAACAGTCTTTTACTGAATACACCTGTAAGGAAATCTTCCACGGTATTTGGAGGCACAATTGTTTTGCAATAATACAACATAGTTACTAGTCTTAAAATAGCTCCACTCAAGGGATCTCCACTGGTTGGCACCCAGGCTGTAATGCTCATAATAGGGTACTTATGATACTTGCGCTGCAGTGTTCACTGAGGGATGCAGGTCTTGGAATAGGTGTGTGACATGACTCTTTGAAACTTAAAGAAGCAATCTGATTGGTTACAATGGGCAACTGGTCAACTTTTCCTCTGCACAGGTTTTGATAAATCTCCCCCAATGTGTTTATGTTTGACCTAATGCCCCTTCATTGTGTCATATAACAAGCCTGGGTCCCGCCTTTTCCCTGTAGCACCTGCCTGTTACATGACACTGTTCTCGGCCTATCACCGGCTGAGGCGGGACATAGCTGCTGATTGCAGTGTGATGTTCCGTACACATGGAAGCAAGAAGAACACCAAGACCAGAGGACAAAGAGATATATCAGTGCAACGGGGGAGCAACGGAAGGTGAGTTTAAGTTTTTTTTTTTTTTATTAGTTTATGCAGCCTGGACACAATGGGATTAAATTAAATAAAATAAACACTGCAGTACTCCTTTAATATCCCTGATATCCCTTTAAATAGGATTTAGGGATCATCTGGGATTTAAGTCTTGTGATAACCCCTAGTGTTTCTGGGTAGTGTGAAGCCTAGCTATTAGAAGGAGAGGAAACTAGGCACTACTTATATCTACCTACTCTCTCATTAAATTGGCAGAAACTAACTTACTGGAATCTAAACCAGATTTTTTTCCTCTAGGCTAAAAGGAAGGTTGGGCTAGGGAGTTTCCCCCCCCCACATACCAGAACTTTCTCTAAGGCAGTGTATATATAGCAGTGTGAGTTAACAACATGTACCACTAGCTGGCAGCATAACATTATTTAAGTTTATCAGCATATCCTAATAAACATCAGATAAGAAACACCTAGGATAACACAATGTAATTCAAAAACAGTCGTATGCATTAACACCACTGCAGCCATAACTAGTTTCATGCATTAACGACACTGCAGCCATACAATAACCAACGTGTTCCATGTAGCAGGATTTGTACTGGGATACTGCACATCCATTTACCTGCTTTTAATCCTCAATCACATCGTAGGCATCATTTGTTTGACATGTATTCCATGCATAACGAATGGTGTGGAGAAATCCACTGAATATGAAAGATTGTCCATTAGACTTGTGCACAATAATACTGTTATCATGGAGGGAAGTTTGAATTATGGATATGTCATGGATTTATCAACTTCCTATTGACTTGCGCAATGCAGCAGAGTATACACACGTATGACGTTCCTACTGAAATGTGCATTGAAATGTATCACACGCCACTCACTGACTTCTGCTTTGTATTATCCTGATCATGTTTGTAGATTATTACATGCCCCTCACGTTTACCCTTGAAAACTTTGAAATATGTGTGGGGCTTCATATTTTGGTTGGCCATACATTTATATATATTGTAATTTTTACTTTATTTCCAGGGTGCATACTAATTATAGCATTTTGCACTTTGCTTAAAGGGGTATTCCAGGAAAAAAAATTTTTTTTTATTTTTTTTTTTTATATCAACTGGCTCCAGAAAGTTAAACAGATTTGTAAATTACTTCTATTAAAAAAAATCTCAATCCTTTCCATAATTATCAGCTGCTGAAGTTGAGTTGTTATTTCTGTCTAGCAACAGTGCTCTCTGCTGACACCTCTGTCTGTCTCGGGAACTAACTATGTAACTGCACAGAGTAGAATAGGTTTGCTATGGGGATTTGCTTCTAAACTGGGCGGTTCCTGAGACATGTGTCATCAGAGAGAACTTAGACAGAAAAAAACAACTCAACTTCAGAAGCTCATAAGTACTGGAAGGATTAAGATTTTTTAATAGAAGTAATTTACAAATCTACTTAACTTTCTGGAGCCAGTTGATATATATAAAAAAGTTTTTTTCCTGGATAACCCCTTTAAGGTTAACACAACTGCATGAGAGGCATTCTGCTCTTTAATGGGCCTCTGATTTTACATTGGTCACACAGACATCTTTTTTTCAGGCTTACTGAAAAACATTGTATTGTGCTTCATTGCATGTCCTAATACCCAGGGATGCCTATTGGAGTCGCATATAGGTTTACTTTACTTATGGGCAGTTGACTCCGCTAACTCCAACAGCTCCATAGCAGCGGCACACATGCTTGACTTGCCGCTTCATTCCAAAATAAAGACTTAGGGCCTCATTATCTTGGTTTCAGGGTTCCCAGCAGTCAGATCCCCTGTGATCTGATTTATTACCTATACTGTGGAGAGTGCTTACACATTTTAAGAGTGCTGTCTCATCAGGGGTCTTTGTGGTCATATATAGTCCAGATTAATGCACACATTATGGCAGACACGGCATGTGAAGCATTGTACCTAAAGGCACCATGAAGGCTCAGGCTCAGAAGTTACTAATATATATTGTTGTATATAGCGACTGTGGTAATTATGGTTTTATACAAAGTAATAGGACCCCCTTTGTCATCCCCTCAAAGACTTCATGGGGCTGCATTACTAAATAAAGGAAAATCCAGCTCACCCTCTTGATGTCGTGCGCGGGTCCTCACCCAGGCTCCGTGTGTCCAACAATGAAGAAAAAGAACAAAATGATCCAGCACTTGACGAAATCCACAGCTTTATTCGATCCTCTATAAAAACAGCATGGCAACACACAATTCACAAGGTATGTGCAATCTTGACGCGTTTCGAGCACATGCGCTCGAAAAGCGTCAAGGTGGCAAATACCTTGTGAATTGTGTGTTGCCATGCTGTTTTTATAGAGGATCGAATAAAGCTGTGGATTTCGTCAAGTGCTGGATCATTTTGTTCTTTTTCTTCACTGCATTACTAAATACCTAATAGACTCTGCCTTTCTCACAAGTCATACTGCATTGGAACACTTAGGCATTCTCATGCATAATTATTTATAAGTAAAAGTCTCATAGTGGGACAAAGGATAACAAAAATGATGTTGGGAAAAAAAAACAAAAAAAACTGAAACTTAACACTCTTTTTAATTGCAATAAGTTTCGTGCAAGCTTAACACAGTGCAAACTTTTACTGCAGCTTTAGAAGTCCTGCTTTAGCAACCAAGAATAAGTAGAGTTTATTTTACATAAAAAATGAAAATCATTTAAAGGCATTTCACTATGATAAAATTGTAAAGAAATAAAACTATTACCACTAGATATATAACTTACTAATATAGTGTTACCACAAATTGTACTGGCTTCAGCATGTTTCTGCTTGAATTGCCCCTGACAGGAAGTTATGTAGTCCCTTCATTGTCAGTGTGTTGTTTCTAGTTCCCTTGCTCCTCCCCTCCATGACAACACATGATCATCTGTTGTCTCATGAGGTGTAGCTCGATCTTGTATCTAGCTCTAGCCCCATCCCCTAAGTGGTGTCATCACCATCTCTTTGTTATATACACATACGCAGGGATGAGATGTGTTTACAGCATGCTGCTTTGTGCTAAATATTGCCACAGGCAGAGGAGCAGACAGGGAACTAATGCAGCTGCTGCAGATTTACTTATTGCAGCGCAATAGTCTACTGTGTACTGAAATGTTCTGCAGAAGCTCTGGGCAGGGAACTGACAGGAGTGCTGTGGGAGGGGAGTAGGCAGGGTGGGAGGACTAGGACGAAGAGCTAAGGGAAAGCAATGGATTCTAGGAATTATAGTACTGGTACTATAGTACTAGTCTGATATCTGAAAAGAGGATTACAGACCCACACAACATATGGGTTTTTGGTGGTTTTACCAAACAGGGGCAGTTAAACAAAGCTATATGCTTCTGTAGCATTTTTATTTTTTTACCTGAAATCGGAGTACCCCTTTAAAGCCTTTCTTTGTGCTCCTGAGGGTTTACAAATAGTGTAAAGAAGGCTAATAATGAAAGCGTTTTTATTATGTGTCACTTTGTACAGACCATTATTTTGTGCCTGAAAGAGACCTGAATGACATTTTTATCCATTGCCTCTATAAAATTCTGATTTTTATATAACTTGCTTCTTATTCTTCCAGCTTTCATTATTGCCAAAGTGCTTCAACACATACTCATTAGTGCTAAACTCATTTCAGTTTCTGTCCTGTTCTTTATGGAGCAGTAAAAATTAGGACAAACGGTAGAACTTTTCTTACTTACTGTTCTGCTAGTGGTTTTTTAAGCATTACAATGACAGCAACATAGAAGAAAAATGTAAAAAAAAAAATACGTTATGAGTCACAAAAAACAAAACTAAAAAAAATAAAAAATACTTTCATAGCCAAAATATTATCAAAGCAAAGCTTCATAGTCGATTGACATACTGTCCGTGTACAGAACATCCTATTTAGGAATAAACATAATTGAAATAGGAAATTAAGGAGGAAAAGATGAGCATTAAAGGGGTTATCCAGGAAAAAACGTGTCTCGGGAACCGCCCAGTTTAGAAGCAAATCCCCATAGCAAACCTCTTCTAAACTGAGCGGTTCCCGAGACAGGTGTCATCAGAGAGCACTTAGACAGAAAAGAACAACCTTAACTTCAGAAGCTCATAAGTACTCAAAGGATTAAGATTTTTTCATAGAAGTAATTTACAAATTTGTTTAACTTTCTGGAGCCAGTGGATATATATAAAAAAAGTTTTTTCCTGGATAACCCCTTTAAAACAGGAAACATATAAGTGCTTAACTTTTCATTTTGGGGCCCATCACATAATTTTCTCGAAACCTCTTGATTTTTCCAAAGACATCAAAGTATGGTCTCATGCAGGAATGAGATGGACCTTTGTGAGTTGTTGAGTGAGAAAGATTTCGTATGGTCTATCCTCTAGGGAAGGTTGTACGAGAAAGCAAGATCAAACACAGAAAGTCCCAGTGCAGAAAAACTGCAGAAAAGTACCATGGAATATAGAGACTTTTATATTGACTATTTTATAACAATAATGGGAAGCCTCACCTTTCTCACCTAGCGTTCTGACAAGGGGCTTATAGGTCAGGGTTCTTCTCTAGTACTGACTGTAGATTTTGTAACAACTATTCCTGGAGGCCTTTTATTTTTAGTGAACCCCATTCTGGACTAGAGATATAGGCCCCCTAAATCTAAAATGCCATTTGTGTTGCTTCTATGGGATTCCTGGAGGTTAGGGCTGGGCGGTATACCGTTTCATACCGAATACCAAAATTTTTGGGCTGCACGATATGAATTTTTCCCATACCGCAATACCGGTTGGGCCCCTCCCCTTTGGGAATGAATTATCAGCCCAGCGCTGCTCTGTCCCTATCGGGGAACTAATCATACGTGACCCGCCAGTGCTGTTCTGCTCCTCCCCAATAAATTATCAGCCCAGCGGGGTACTACTCACATATGTCACCCCCAAGCACTGCCCTCCTTCTCATTGTTAGAGGCCACCGGCGCTGGAGCTCACTGCATGCCAGTGGTCTCCAACTTGCGGACCTCCAGATGTTTGCAACAGCTGGAGGTCCGCAGGTTTGGGACCACTGCTTTACGCTGTATCCCTGCAAAAGATAAAGAAAATAAACTTTAACTTACCTATGTCGGCCTTACGCTGGGGACGGGAACATCAGACAGCCATCAGCCTATCACTGGCCAGGGCGGGACATCGCTGCGGCCGGTGATAGGCTGACGGCTTTCCGACGTTCCCGTCCCCAGCGTAAGGCCGACATAGGTAAGTTAAAGTTTATTTTCTTTATCTTTTGCAGCCCGGGCATAGGGATACAGCGTACAGCAGTAGTCTCAAACCTGCGGACCTCCAGCTGTTGCAAAACTACAAGTCCCAGCATGCCCGAACAGCCGTTGGCTGTCCAGGCATGCTGGGAGTTGTAGTTTTGCAACATCTGGAGGTCCGCAGGTTGGAGACCACTGGCGTGCAGCGACCCCTAACAAAGAGGCGGAGGGCAGTGCTTGTGGGTGATACATGTGAGTAGTACCCCGCTGGGCTGATAATTAATTGGGGTTGAGCAGAACAGCACTGGCGGGTACCATGATTTGGGGTGGGGGGTGAAAGAAATACCGTTATATATCGTGGAACCGCCATAAGTTACAAAAATACAGTGATACACATATTTGGTCATACCGCCCAGCTCTAGTTCAGGTTTATCTTTTCCCATTTAATTGATGGAAACAAACTGAACAAAGATGTGGTCTCCATAGCAAGTGGACAATCTACTCAAGCCATGGAAATGGGGTGAGGACCCCAGGACCCCCTGTTGTAGGGGAGTAGGAATGTTGAGATGTCAAACAGTACTTGAAAGTAGCCGATTCTTCGTTTTGCTATGGGGCCCTCTCTCCTTTATGTATGCTGATTTTTTTTGGAGTTCATTTCTCTAGGAGATGTTGTTAGAAGCTCATCCATGTGTTAGATCTTACAGGCATTGTTATAGAAAATTCAGGGTGCTGTCATTGCCAGTATTTTTATGGATTTATCGCTAACCAACTCGTCCTACATTTTTTGTCCCCTTTGTTGCCAAAATTCTAATCATTAGAGTGCAGCATTTGTGTAACTAACAACGTGTCTTCCTAACAACAAGCCTTTTACTCCATTGCTGGTGCATACACTTCCATTAGCTGCCTTACTATTTATGTCAATAATTGCAACTTTTGGCAATTATTGTAAAACTGTACAGAAATGCTAAATTAAAACTGATCCTTTTCTTGTGCATCTGTCAATGGTGTTTGGTGTTTTGAGCGAAGTTGCTGTTTCTGGCCCATCCAGGACAAGAAAAAGCTGAGCAAAATAGGTGTTACCGTATTTTTCGTCCTATAGGACGCACCGGTGTATAAGACGCACCCAATTTATAGGTGCAAAATCAAAAAAAATAAAGATTTTGAACCCAATAGTGGTCTTCAACCTGCGGACCTCCAGATGTTGCAAAACTACAACTCCCAACATGCCCGGACAGCCGTTGGCTGTCCGGGCATGCTGGGAGTTGTAGTTTTGCAACATCTGGAGGTCCGCAGATTGAAGACCACTGCATAGGAGGTAATACTCACGTGTCCCTGCCGCTCCGGACCCGTCACCGCTGCCCTGGATGTCGCTCCATCGCTGTCGCCGTGTCCCCGTCGCTCTGGAACGTCTCCGCTGCCGGCCGAGTATCCTCGCTCTCCGTCGCCGCCATCACGTCGTTACGCACGCCGACGCACGTACGCGACGACGTGATGACGAGGAAGGAGAGCGCCGGCCATACAGGGGATCCCTGAACGGAGAAGACACCGAGGAGGCAGGTAAGGTCCCCCTCGGTGTCCTGTAAGCACTAACCCGGCTATTCAGTCGGGCTGTTCGGGACCGCCGCGGTGAAATTGCGGCGGCCCCGAACAGCCCGACTGAACAGCCGGGTTAGTGTCACTTTCCCTTTAGACGCGGCGGTCAGCTTTGATCGCCGCATCTGAAGGGTTAATACAGGGCATCACCACGATCGGTGATGTCCTGTATTAGCCACGGGTCCCGGCCGTTGATGGCCGCATGGACCGCCGTGATAGGGGTGTATTCGCCGTATAAGACTCACCGACTTTTTTTTCTTTTGGGGAAGAAAAAGTGCGTCTTATACGGCGAAAAATACGGTATTTCTTTTACATGCTTGATATTTAACACTGATTGTTTTACATGGGCCCACCGTAACCTATTTAAATGGATACTCCGGTGGAAAACTTTTTTTTTTTTACGTCAACTGATTCCAGAAAGTGAAACAGATTTGTAAATTACTTCCCATTAAAAAAAATCTTAATCCTTCCGTTACTTATTAGTGGCTATATGCTACAGAGGAAATTCTTTTCTTTTTGGATTTCTTTTCTGTCATGACCACAGTGCTCTCTGCTGACACCTCTGTCCATGTCAGGAACTGTCCAGAGCAGAAGAAAATCCCCATAGGAAACCTATGCTGCTCTGGACAGTTCCTAAAAGGGACAGAGGTGTCCAGGTGAGAGCACTGTGGTTGTGACAGAAAGGAAATGCCAAAAGAAAAGTATTTCCTCTGTAGTATATAACGTCTAATAAGTACTGGAAGGATTAAGAATTTTTAATAGAAGAAATTTACAAATCTGTTTAACTTTCTGCCACCAGTTGATTAAAACAAAAGTTTTCCAGGAATACCCCTTTAAAGGGATACTCCACTGTAGATAAAGTTACCCCCTATACACAGGATAGGTATCTGATGAAGGGAGAAGGGAGGGGGGTATCTGACATCTGTGACCACCAATGACCTACCAAACTGAGCCATGTCACTCACATCTGGATGCTGCTTCTTCCCGATGAGTGCTTCTCAACACTGGCCCCATCTTCTGAGGTGCCCTCGTTGTGCGGAACAGTGACAACCCCCTGGCTGGGAATACTGGGCAGGCACTTTCCTGTGTGTTGAGATGAAACAAGGAAGTTGCCAGTGAGGACCCAGTGAGCAACAGCAGCAACAATGTGAACATTCACTTGCTTTCTGGATTTTTCTTCAAAGGGGTTCTCCGCCCCTAGACATCTTATTCCCTATCCAAAGGATAGGGGATAAGATGTCTGATCGTGGGGGTCAAATTTCGCTCTGTGCCAGATGACTGGCTATGCGCGGCGGTGGCTCGTGACGTCACAGTCACGCCCCATTTGTGATGTCACGGCCAGGCGGGAGAAGCAAGGGGAGCAATTTTGCTCATGCTGTGGTGCTAAAAATAGCCATAATTGATTATTGGAAGTGCAGAGAGAGCATTATTACTGTATGTTGGGCACTAAAAGTGGGACTGCGTGAAGCTTGTACGGGGCAAAAAAGAGTTTACTCTTTGGGTACGACACATAGTGGACCCTATGTTGCTAACTGGAAAAAAATATAACCGTTTGGACCTCACTAGTTGGAGGTATTGTGTAGAAGTGTGCAAGAAGTTGAGGAGCCTAAGATGCTTGTCCGGCAGATTCTGCAGAGACAAGTTGTGGCTGGAGAAGTCATCATGGCAGTCTGGGCCAAATGAAATTGACAGGATATGTGAACAACTCTGCCTCTGAGTCACTGAACATAACTGCACTGTAATCACTTATATGGTCTGTAGACCCTGTATAAAGATGGTATCTACGAGTGTCTACCACTATTTACTCACTGTACAGGGGGGGGGGGGGAGGGGTATTGGTTTTATAGTAGGTATAGTAGGTTTTATTCAGTAACTGTGGTGGGTGTGGTGGTGTTATGTGACTCTTGACAATATTAGTCCTGGTATACTGGATTTGGTTTGGCAACAGTATGATGTTAATATGTATGGTAAAAATATTTCATCCTTGTACATGGTTGCTAACAGACCAGGTAAAAATAGTCAGGGTTGACATTAGGGACATAGTTTTGACAGAGTTTGGGAGTAATAGGGGTGCTCCTGGACATTTTGCTGATATAACTGAGCATGTTAGGAGTTGTTCTAAGTCATGGGGGTGGAGTTTAAATGTTCTGGGAATATGTTGGCAACTATGCTTGTATAGTGGTATTACGTGGTAACATTTTAGCTGTATTACTTGGCAAGAGGCCATTAAATATAGATCAGTGCTTTTAAAGAGGTAATTTCTTTGCAGGCCCGACAATACTGATTTTTATTATGCATTTAGGGGTCGAAGGGACATTAAAAAGTTTGCTATGAGGCCCATCCTTTTCATGTCTTTGCTGCAAAATGTTTGTTTCCTGTTCCATCCTGTTGTATTAGTAAAACAAACAGTATCTTCGTTCAGAATGCAAAAACATGGTGGGAACCTTACTTAAAATCCCCATTACACAGAGCAGCTATTAGCCGAGCAGCCGATATTGTCCTGTAATAGGGCCAACAAACGAGAGAATGTTTGTCTGATCATTTCTTTTTGCCTTGATGGCAGCAAAGGGCCACACAAACAATCCAGCAATCGCTCATGCGGCCCTTCTTGCACGATAGTAGGCTCAATAAACAAGCACCAATATATAAGATTGGCTTTCTTTTACAGAGAGTCTTGGTCTGGGAAATAGGTCCCTAACTGTAACACCATTGGACAGAGGACTAAAACAGCAAGAAAAAAGTGAATTTAGGCAACACATGGAATTTACACAAAATATGAATATTTTACTGTATAATGTTCTAAACTTCTCCTGCTGCATTGGTGATCATGTTAAGTAACCAAACACACAAGCAATCTAGTGTCATTCTATAGTGTTCATTAACTGTAAGGCAAGTTATGTGGTTATATTAAGTCAGTAGAAATAAAATCATTGCTTTTTCAAATATATATCGTATTTTTCGCTGTATAAGACTCACTGTTTCTTCCACAAAACTGGGGGGGAAAAGTTGGTGCATCTTATACGGCGAATACACACCTATCGGGTTGGTCCCTGTGGCCATCAACGGCCGGAACCCGCGGCTAATACAGGACATCACCGATCGCGGTGATGCCCTGCATTAACCCTTCAGACGCGGCGATCAAAGGTTACCGCCGCGTCTGAAGCAAAAGTGACACTAACCCGGCTGCTCAGTCGGGCTGTCCGGGACCGCCTTGGCATCCCAAACAGCTTACAGGACACTGGGAGGGACCTTACCTGCCTCCTCGGTGTCTGCTCTGTGTCGGGATCCCATGCTTGGCGGCGCTCTCCTTCGATGTCATCACGTCGTTGCGCACGCAGTCCCGTCATTCAATAGGAGCGGCGTGCGTAGTGATGTGATTACAGTGATGGAGAGCATGGATCCCGGGGAAGAAGATGTCCGGAGCGTCTGGGACACCAAGGGGACGCGGAGACAGCGATGGAGCGACATGGTGACGGGTCCGGAGTGGCGGGGACACGTCAGTATTACCTCCTACCAGTGGTCTTCAACCTGCGGACCTCCAGATGTTTCAAGACTACAACTCCCAGCATGCCCGGACAGCCAACGGCTGTCCGGGCATGCTGGGAGTTGTAGTTTTGCAACATCTGGAGGTCCGCAGGTTGAAGTTCTCTGTTGGGTTCAGAATCTTTTTTTTTTCTAGATTTTGCACCTTTAAAATAGGGTGCGTCTTATATGCCGGTGCGTCCTATAGAGCGAAAAATATGTATCTACTAAATATTTAAAAATTGTAATATTTATCAACAAATCCGTTATCATCTGTCTATCTCTCTAACTCTCTAGTAATCTTTTCATATAGCTTATTGTGAATAAAAAAAAAACATCTCACACTCAGAATTCTCGTCTCTTCTTTCTCTTTGTTTGTTCTCAGAATACACGTTTCTGTGAGTGTTAATACTACATTTTCCAAATAAAAAAAAGACAATTACATGATTGATTTCATGCTCTACTTAGTCCTATCTAGTTAGCTTCAGGGGCACCTAAAAATGTTGAAAACTGATCTGCAAAATGCTTCATAATTGAATCCTTTTGAAGGAAAAATTCCAACTATTTATCACAGTGTTGATACAGAGAAAGGAGCAAGTGATGTAGTTGGCGATTGCCTATAATTTCTTTGATTCTTGACTTAAGTGACAATACAATCACGCCCCTAGGTCAGTTACAAATCTCTAGGGATCCTAGACAGGAAATTCCTTATAATGTGTGTTTGTTTTTTTAAACTGTCTTCTAGTTATACGTTAATTTAGTTCTCGAACAATTACAATATCTAGTTACTGAAAGTTCCAAGGTGCTCGTATATTTCTTGTATGCTGATAGCCGGGATCCTCGTTCCTCGTTCTCATTCC
The DNA here is from genome assembly GCF_029499605.1 of Hyla sarda. Classification (NCBI taxonomy): domain Eukaryota; kingdom Metazoa; phylum Chordata; class Amphibia; order Anura; family Hylidae; genus Hyla; species Hyla sarda. The sequence continues at coordinate 85,007,947 of NC_079196.1, read as the reverse complement.
TAGAGCTGTCGTGCAAGTATTTGGTCATTACCTATATAGTTATGTTTATACGTATGTTTATTCTAGGAATTCTATGTTTGTCCATACTGCAATCTGTACATTCCCTCCAAAGGTATCGATGAGGCTATGACTTCCATTCATATTGAAATCCATAGCCATTTCCCCCTGATCTGTTTTATGCCTGCTGAGACCCCTTAACTTATAATGAATTCCATTAAGATGTCCATTATCTTGAGTGCAAAAATAGTTACTGATGTAGCCAGCATCAGTTTGATCCCTGGTTCATTAAGATATTGTACTCCTGAAGTTAAAAGAAATTGTCCAAAAACATTACACAAACCTAATGTTAACATTACTCTTTACCCCTTCCTGCCCTAGAATGTTTGCATATGTCCCAGTTGCTAACATGTTAGCGCAACTAGTCGTATGCATACGTTGTGGCGATTTCCTGCTCAGCACGATGCGCCGCAGGAGGTTGCCATGGGACCCGGCTGTCAATCACAGTCTCGGCAGCATTAACCCCATAGATGCCGTGATCAGTCCATAAAATCACATTGTCTGATTTTTAAAGAATTTATTTGCAAATTATGGTGGAATATAAGTAGTTGGCCTACAAACAAGCAAAATTTCTGGCTCTCACAGACCTTCTTTAGTAGTCTCCTCTGTCCTCCACTCGTTACCTGTATTAATGGCACCTGTTTGAACTTGTTATCAGTATAAAAGACACCTGTCCACAACCTCAAACAGTCACACTCCAAACTCCACTATGGCCAAGACCAAAGAGTTGTCAAAGGACACCAGAAACAAGACCTGCACCAGGCTGGAAAGGCTGAATCTGCAATAGGCAAGCAGCTTGGTGTGAAGAAATCAACTGTGGGAGCAATTATTACAAAATGGAAGACATACAAGACCACTGATAATCTCCCTTGATCTGGGGCTCCACGCAAGATCTCACCCCATGGTGTCAAAATGATCACAAAAACGGTGAGCAAAAATCCCAGAATCACATGTTTGTACCTAGTGAATGAGCTGCAGAGAGCTGGAGCCAAAGTAACAAAGACTACCATCAGTAACACACTACGCCGCCAGGGACTCAAATCATGCAGTGCCAGACGTGTTCCCTTGCCAGTACATGTCAGGGCCGGTCTGAAGTTTGCTAAAGAGCATTTGGATGATTCAGAAGAGGATTGGAAAAATGTCATATGGTCAGATGAAACCAAAGTAGAATTTGTTGGTAACAATTCAACTCGTCGTGTTTCGTGGAGAAAAAATGCTGAGTTGCATCCAAAAAACACCATACCTACTGTGAAGCATGGGGGTGGAAACATCATGCTTTGGGGCTGCTTTTCTGCAAAGGGACCAGGATGACTGATCCATGTAAAGGAAAGAATGAATGGGGCCATGCATCGTGAGATTTTGAGTGAGAACTTCCTTCCATCAGCAAGGGCATTAAAGATGAAACATGGCTGGGTCTTTCAGCATGACAATAATCCCAAACACACCGCCTGGGCAACGAAAGAATGACTTCGTAAGAAGCATTTCAAGGTCCTGGAGTGGCCTAGCCAGTCTCCAGATCTCAACCCCATAGAAAACCTTTTGAGTGAGTTGAAAGTCTATGTTGCCCAGCAACAGCCCCAAAACATCACATGCCTTCTTTACCATGAGAACTGTGAACTTATGAAACAGTCTTCCTCAGGAACTGGTCACAGCAGGAAAAATTAACAGCTTTAAAACAGGATTAGATACATTCCTGGAACAAAATAACATTAATGCTTATGAAGAAATATAAAATCCCATCCCTTCCCCAATATCGCGCCACACCCCTACCCTTCAATTCCCTGGTTGAACTTGATGGACATATGTCTAAGTATACAAAAAAGAAGGTTGCAGCCCAACTCTTGGTCAAAAAATGGAGGCTCTTAGCACACTTTTTGATCAAAACGTGTCCCCCATCCACCACGCGGAGGTGGCCTCATTATATGCATAGCAGAGGTGAGTGGAATAAGTGTTAGGGTCCCATCCGTAATGAGGCCACCTCCGCGTGGTGGATGGGGGACACATTTTGATCAAAAAGTGCCCTAAGAGCCTCCATTTTTTAACCAAGAGTGCTGCTGTAACCTTCTTTTTTGTATACTTAGTATTTGCCACAGCAGCGTGCACCCGTGTATTATGTAGTTGTGCTGACTATGTTTCTTTTTGTTTTTACTGTGCAATTTAGGGGGAGTGGCACCCTCTGTACCCCTTTCCCAATGAAACCCTATATTATCACTAAAAAAAAAAAAAAAAAACATGCCCAAACCTATAAATAATAGGTTTACCCGCGTCCGTAATTACTTGTACAATAAAAGAATAATGGTATTTTTCCCGCACGGTGAACGTCGTTGAGAAAAAAAAAACACAAAAAGTTATAATTTTGGTCCAAAATGTGGAATTAAAAAGTACAGCTTGTCCTGCAAAAAATAAGCCTTCACAAAATGCGGTTGGACAAAAAATAAAAAAAATTATTGGTGTCAGAACATGGAAAGAAGAGAAGGGAGGGAAAAAACGAAGGAAAGGGGAGAGAGGTTAACACATTCAGGATAATGGGGGAGATTTATCAAAACCTGTCCAGAGGAATAGTTACTGAGTTGCCTATAGCAACCAATCAGATCACTTCTTTCATTTTTCAAAAATGAAAGAAGCTATATGATTGGTTGCTATGGACTACTCAGCAACTTTTGCTCTTAACCCCTTAAGGACTCAGGGTTTTTCCGTTTTTGCACTTTAGTTTTTTCCTCCTTACCATAAAAAAATTATAACCCTTTCAATATTGCACCTTAAATTCCATATGATGGCTTATTTTTTGCGCCACCAATTCTACTTTGCAATGACATTAGTCATTTTACCAAAAAATCCATGTGAAAACAGAAAAAAAAGCCATTTTGTAACTTTTGGAGGCTTCCGTTTCTACGCAGTGCATTTTTCAGTAAAAATTACACCTTTTCTTTATTCTGTAGGTCCATACGATTAAAATGATACCCTACTTATATAGGTTTGATTTTGTCATACTTCTGGAAAAAATCCTAACTACATGCACGAAAATGAATACGTTTAAAATTGTCATATTTTGACCCCTATAACTTTTTATTTTTCCGCGTACGGGCCGGTATGAGGACTCTTTTTTTTTGCACTGTGATCTGAAGTTTTTAGCAGTACCATTTTTGTATTGATCGGACTTTTTGATCATTTTTTATTCATTTTTTCATGATATAAAAAGTGACCAAAAATACGCTATTTTGGACTTTGGAATTTTTTTTGCGCGTACGCCATTGACTACGCGGTTTAATTAATGATATATTTTTATAGTTCGGACATTTCCATACATGGCGATACCACATATGTTTATTTTTATTTACACAGTTTTTTTTTATGGGAAAAGGGGGGTGATTCTTACTTTTATTAGTGAAGACGTTAACCCCTTAAGGACCAGGGGGTTTTCCGTTTTTGCACTTTCATTTTTTTTTCCTTAACTTAAAAAAATCATAACTTTCAATTTTGCACCTAAAAATCCATATAATGGCTTATTTTTTGCGCCATCAATTCTACTTTGTAATGACATCAGTCATTTTACCCAAAAATCTATGGCGAAACGGAAAAAAAAATCATTGTGAGACAAAATTGAAAAAAACCTGCTTCTGTTTCTACACAGTACATTTTTCGGTAAAAATGATACCTTCTCTTTATTCTGTAGGTCCATATAATTAAAATGATACCCTACTTATATAGGTTTGATTTTGTCGTACTTCTGAAAAAAAATCATAACTACATGCAGGAAAATGTATACGTTTAAAATTGTCATTTTCTGACCCCTATAACTTTTTAATTTTTCCGCGTATGGGGTGGTTTGAGAGCTCATTTTTTTGTGCCATGATCTGAAGTTTTTAATGGTAATTTTTTTGTATTGATCTGACTTTTTGATCGCTTTTTATAAATTTTTTCATGGTTTAAAAAGTGACCAAAAATATGCTATTTTGGCGCGTACATCATTGACCGTGTGGTTTAATTAACAATATATTTGTATAAATCAGCGCGGCGATACCACATGTTTATTTTTATTTACACTTTTTTTTTTTTTATGGGAAAAGGGGGTGATTCAAACTTTTATTAGGCAAGGGGTTAAATGATCTTTATTCACTTTTTTTTCAATTTTTTTTTTGCAATGTTATAGCTCCCATAGGGGGCTATAACACTGCACACACTGATCTTTTACATTGATCAATGGTTTCTCATAGGAAACCATTGATCAATGATTCTGCCGCTTGACTGCACATGCCTGGATCTCAGGCACTGAGCAGTCATTTGGCAATCGGACACCAGGAGGAAAGGTAAGGGACCCTTCTGCTGTGTCATAGCTGTTCAGGATGCCGCGATTTCACCAAGGACATCCCGAACAGCCCCCTGAGCTAACCGGCAATGATTTACTTTCACTTTAGACGTAGCGTTCAACTTTGAATACTGCATCTAAAGTGTCCCGGCTGTTGTTAGAGGCCAGGACCGACCCGCTATGATAGAATGGGAGCGTACTCAGGGCGTACAGGTATGCCCTTGGTCCTTAACAGGTTAAATGATCTTTATTAACTTTTTTTTTTACACTTATTTTTTGCAGTGTTATAGCCCCTCTAGTTGCTATAGCACTGCACATACTGATCTACTACACAGATCACTGCCATGCATTAACATGGCAATGATCAATGCTATCGGCGGTCGATTGCTAAGCAGGCTTGGAGCAATCAATCGCCTATGGGACACAATGGAGGTAGGTAACGGACCCTCCGCTCGCATTCTAGCTAATCGGGACATCGCGATTTCACCGCTATGGTCCCGATCAGCCCGTCTGAGCTGCTGGGAGTGTATTTTTGTTACTTTAGACTTGGTTATCAACTTTGAATGCCGCGTCTAAATGGTTAATAACATGCGGCACAACGATCAGTGCCGCACGCTATTAGCCCAGGGTCGCGGGGTCACTCCGTAATAGACCGGGACCGGGCACAGAGTGTACAGCTATGCCCTGCGTCCTTAAGAGGTTAAATCCTAATTGGGCACTTATTTGGTACTGATTTGTATCATGAGAAGCAGCCATCCTTACACAGAAGGTGCTGGCTTGTTTTTTTTTTTTTTTACCCAAAAACGCTGTGAAAGAACTTTGGCCTGCATGTCTTTGCACATTTGCTTTCACTCTGACTACGTCCAGCACAACTGGAGTAGTTTTGTTTCTTTGGAGCCAGTAGACTTGCTTACGAGCTTTAGTTTATTGTCTTGTTTCATAACCTAACGACACTTGAGTTTCAGTTCACAGACTGATGGGGGAGATTTATCAAAACCTGTCCAGAGTAAGAAGCAATCTGATTGGTTGCTATGGGCAACAACTCTGCAACTTTTCCTCTAGACAGGTCTTGATAAATCTCCTGATGAAAAGCTTCCCCACATGATCATTCTATCATCTCTATGTTTGACTGTTAGCATGATGTTGTTATCATGGAATTCTGTGTTATCCCTATACAAGATATAATCTGACCCATGTCTTCAAAAGGTTTATCGGTCATCAGAACGTCATCCCTAAAGACTGGACAGTCTTCACATTGCTGTAAAGATAGAAATGTTTTGTGTAAGCAAGTTTTAGATTCAAGGAGGGAGATTAATCAAAACCTGTGCATAGAAAATGTTGACCAGTTGCCCATAGCAACCAATTAGTTTGCTTCTTTTATTTCTGAAAAGGCCTCTGAAAACTAAAAGAAGCGATCTGATTGGTTGCTATGGGCAACTGGTCAACCTTTCCTCTGCACAGGTTTTGATAAAGCAACAACCAATCTTGGTCGTATCTAGTCTATTTTTAACCAAATTTTATTTGGAAATTGTTAGATTAAAAGGGTACTCTGCCCCTGGACATCTTATCCCCTATCCAAGGAATAGGGGATAAGATGTCTGATTGTCCTGCCATGCCCTCTCCCATAGACTTGCATTAAGGGGGCGGGGTGGGACTTCTTGAGGGGGCGGGGCTGTGACATCACAATCCTCCGGCCCTTGCATCGCCAGTCATCAGGCACGGAGCGAACTTCGCTCCGTGCACCAGATGACAGGGGGTGATGCAGAAAAGATTGCAGGGGTTCCCAGCAGCGGGACCCCTGTGATCAGTCATCTTATCCCCTATCCTTTGGATAGAGGATAAGGTGTCCAGGGGCGGGGTACCCCTTTAAGAGACTCATGCTGCTGTAAACCTCTAAAAAATGAAAGAAGTAATTCGGATTGGCTGCTATGGGCATCTGCACCATTTTTTCTCTGCACAAGCAGAGAATTTCTAAAATGAATGAAGCTCTGTTCACATTGTCCGTTTTGTATAATGTGAACAGACCCTTCTGGCAGTATCTACCCAGACAGGGAGACTCCAGCTGTTGCTAAATCTCACTTTATGTGCAAAATATATGGGGGGGATTCTATCAAAACCTGTATTTTTTGGGTGTATTTTAAAAATCAAAAGATATCTTAGCATGTAAACTGCAAAAAAGGGTCCCATACTTGATTATACAGGGATATATCTATATATATTTTTTGATTTTGCATATATATATATATATATATATATATATATATAGATATAGATATAGATATAGATAAAATATCAAAAAATGTTGCAGTATCATTTAATACCTTTTTTTATTGGACTAACAATCCCGAAAGCATGTCTCTACAAAATTCTGTTAGTCCAATTTAAAAGGTTTTACATGATACTGCAACCTTTTTATGATTTTGCATCTTTATCACTGGACTAATACGGCTACTCAAATTTATTATTATTATATATATATATATATATATATATATATATATATCTGCTGTTTTTTGATCATTTTACCATTTTCAGTAGGATAATTATGTGAGTGCCCATAGCCTAAACTGTCCTTCATACTTTTTTCCCCTTTATTAGTCAAATACTGCATCAGAAGACCTGATCAAAAACTAGACAAACCAGAAAAGCTGATCAAACCTGCATATGTATGGAGTGCCTAAAGAAACTAGTTGTCACAGTTACATAACTGGTTTATGAATGTCATGATGCGGCACACAGTGTTTTGTATGAGGTTTCTCATTCAGTTTTTTTATAATCAGAAGTGGACCCAGCATAAAGGAGAACTTTCCTTTTTATCTCTATTCCTTTTTTAACCCACTTTTGGCTATGGCTCAAAAAGCTGATTGAAACGCTTCAATAAAATCACCCCACCTTTATAGGAAATAATGTAATTTGATGTTACTTCCCCTTTAAGAAAGCATAGACCCCCATAGTTATAACTGTCTTTGGAAAAGGCCTTTTCCAGCCTGATGAGTGGTCTTAAAGTGGTATTCCGGCTTTATACATCTTATCCCCTATCCAAGGGGGATAAGATGTATGATCGCAGGGGTCCTGCTGCTGGGGACCCCCCGTGATCTCGGTGCAGCCCTCGGAATTCAGTGCCCCCTCCATTCATGAATGCCGGGGGCTGCACCAAGATCGCAGGGTCACCAGCGCGATCATACATCTTACGATCATACATCATACGATCATACGATCATACATCTTATCCCCTATCCAAAGGATAAGATATATAAAGCTCGAATACCCCTTTAAACTGCTGCCTTAAAAAATGTACTCCACCCATAAACGTGATGGCTATGTGCAGGCACAATTTTTTACTATTGAATTCCAATGTGTTTGGTTCCACATATATTATTTTACATTGATAATTGTTAGGATAAAAACACACAGGATGTCTGCCTCATTGGGCAAAAATGCATCAGCCAAAAGTTTGTCAGAAAACTTTACCTTTCAGGTTTTAAAGTTAAGTGAGAGACAACTCCCTCTAGGAGAAATCCAGCACTCCAGGCTCCAGTCAGGATATATAAAAATAGATGGCTTTATTTCATCTTCTTAAAGGGATACTCCCGTGGAAAACTTTTTTTTTTTTTTTTTTTAAATCAACTGGTGCCAGAAAGTTAAACAGATTTGTAAATCACTTCTTTTAAAAAATCTCAATCCTTCCAGTACTTTTTAGGGGCTGTATACTAAAAAAAATCCACTAAAGAAATGCATTTCCTCTGATGTCATGACCACAGTGCTCTCTGCTGACCTCTGCTGTCCATTTTAGGAACTGTCCAGAGCAGGAGAAAATCCCCATAGCAAACATATGATGCTCTTGACAGTTCCTAAAATGGACAGCAGAGGTCAGCAGAGAGCACTATGGTCATGACATCAGAGGTAATGCATTTCTTTTTTTGGATTTCTCTTTAGTATACAGCCCCTAAAAAGGACTGGAAGTATTAATATTAATATTTTTTAATAGAAGTGATTTACAAATATGTTTAACCTTATAGCCCCAGTTGATTAAATAAAAAAAAGTTTTCTACGGGAGTACCCCTTTAAAGCTATTATAAAACGGGGGGGGGGGAAATGGGACAAAATAGCATAAAAACACCAACGCGTTTCGGGAGGACCTGTTATCAAGGCATACAAAACTGTAATGAGACTCCGTATAAATAGACAAGAAATGTACAAGTCACTCCCCCATCATTTAGGAAATAAAACAGCAGGTGCCCCATACCTCTGAATGTATGAAAACTAATATCAACATGTATAAATGTATATAACAAATGATAAGCACATATATGTCCATGAGCAGTATAAATGCATAATATGATGTCAGGAAAACCTAAGTGTATAGACAGCCATGTAGTGAGTATATTGCTGTAGTATGTGTTAACCTGTACGTGGCAAGCATACATCTAGTATTAATAATGTAGCATAATGTCTGATCTGTTATTAAGACCTGCAGGGGATCACATACCCAATTTGATAATCCAGTATATCCGTATTGCCCGCATGCGCATCCCTGAAATGCAAAAATGCTCACCAATATTAATAAACTGGAGGATTATATCACTCAGATGAAGAAAAGCAAATTTGCTAGAGATAGAGCAGACTACGCGAATAATGAAGGGTACACTTGGAAAAACAAATAGCAAAATCTATTTAAAAAAAAAAAAACGCATAAGAAATGTAGAAACAACTTGCTCTTGAATGAGAAGCATCCTCAGAATGTTACTCCATGACTTCACAGAGCTAAAGCTCAGATTCAGAATCCTATGCACCTCACACTTCCACATCAGCCGGTGCTCAGCCAAAAAACATGGCAGCCGTGACACCATACACACGGAACAAAAAAAAAGCACATAAATCAGGAAGAAGAAAAACACAAGGAGAGGTGAACAAAATCACAAACAAAAGAGACCAAGAAACCACAACCACGAGATATTCCAGATGACAAAGATAATCTCAGATGCGTTTACAGTAATCAATATATCTGCAAAAAATACTGAATATAGACAAACTACTAACTTCGTGCCAGAGAGATCTTTTGATGTATACTGGACTCTATGGGATGTAAATAAATATATTTGTTCCTTGACAGTGAGACCTCACTTTTTCCAGGATAAGGAAGATGAAAATATGGACATTACAAGTACAGTACCGGACCTCAGCAAAAGAGGGGAAACAAGCATTCCGTTACATCTTGAGTTACGTGATCAGGTCACCCTAATGGAACTTAGTGAATAACAATACGACGACGACAGTATCATCATCCTCAATGAGACTCAGGATTAAGAACGAACATTTCTATCCCATACAGTCTAGATCCCCTCATATGGATTCTTTCCAACATGTAGTTGAGAGGGAACTCTTTGAACTTGAGAGAGTTTCTGCTGTGGGTAGTTTGCCATCCAACACGAAGATCAGAGACCACAATGCATTAAGGAATTACAAGATTTTTTTGACATTATAATCAGGTCATCAGACAAAGGTGACTCGGTCATCGTGTTGTGAACTATACTGCAGACAAGTTTGGGACAGCACTAAGTAACGGAAACTCATTTCTGATCCTACTATTGATATACAAAATAAATTAAAACACATTTTAAGTGAAGGTCAAAGGTCAAGGGAGTTTTCTCTAGTAAGCTGGAGGAATCACTTTTTGTCCCAGACCCAGTGTGCCCCATTTTCCATTGTCTACCTAAGACGCACAAAAATACATTCCCGCCCCCTCACCGCCTGATAGTCTCGGGCATTGGCTCAGTTAATGAGAAGCTCTCTATGTGGTTGGATAGTCTCTTACAGCCCTTAGTCACCGGAGTCCCTGGGTATATACAAGACACTAAGGATCTTCTTGTGTCCCTCCAAGATTTTAAATGGAAACCTGATATGATGTGGAGCTCTTGTGACGTCACGTCTTTGTATAGTGTGATACCTCATGACTGTGCCCTTAAAGGAGTACTCCACCCCTAGACATCTTATCCCCGCAATCTCGGCTGCCACACTCCAGACATCCAGTGCACGGAGCGACCTTCGCTTTGTGCCGGATGACTGACGATGACTGACGATGCGGGGCGGAGGCATGTGACGTCATAGTCCACTGGTGACGTCACGGCCATGCCCCCTCAATGCAAGTCTATGAGGGGGCGTGATGCCCTCACCTATAGACTTACATTGAGGGGGTGTGGCCATGACGTCACGAGCAGGGTGTGGCCTTGATGTCACGAGCCTCCAACGCAACAGCAAGGAGATTGTGGGGGTCCCCAGCGGCGAACAGACATCTTATACTCTATCCTTTGGATAGGGGATAAGATGTGTAGGGGCGGAGTACCCCTTTAAGGCCCTAGAGTATCATCTCAATACTTACAGTAATTGCAGTCTTGATCTCAAAAATTACATACTTGATGTCACACTATTTTTGCTCACCATTAATTATTTTCCGCTAGATGGATCTTTCCTCCTTCAGGTCAGAGTTTGTCCGATGGGGGCCAAATTCTCAACCTCATTGGCCAACCTCTATGTGGCCTCATGGGAGGAGAGATCCATCCACACTACAGCTAACCCCTTTCTCCGCCACATCGCGTGGTATGGACGATATATTGATGTTATCCTCATAGTGTGGTGGGCCCATGTGACCATCAAATCATTTCTTCTTTTACACAGTACCTTAACAATAAGGCAGATAATTTATTTTTCACGTATAATTTTCACCCAACCAAAATTATTTTTTGGATGTCCTTTTTCTTTCTGACCTTTCCTCTATTTCCACTATTCACACTAAGTTGTATAGGAAACCTTGCTCTGGCAATTCCCTACTGCACGCGAAAAGTGGACATGAGAAGCACACAATACGCAATCAGCTAGGAGATCATTTTCCAAAGATGTTTTTTATAAACAGAAATGTGAAGTTATTCGATCATGCCTACTTGGTAGAGGATATGCTCCTGGTCTTATTGACCGTGCCGAAAACATTGTAAATAGCAAAAGTAGAGATGATTTTTTGTACAGTGGGAGAAAGTCACGTACACACACAGATAAGAATATGTTAAAATCTCCAGTAGTTTTTTTCCTCTGTTTAACAACAATACGAACAAGTCAAACACATTGTGAAAAAGAATCTTCCCATTTTACATCAAGACTACATTCTGAGCAGAATACTGTCTAAAGGGTGCAGATATGTAGCAAGGAAAAATGCCACTATAGGCAATCATGTGTCTATCATCTTTTTCAAACACAATCACTCCCCCAAAAAAACTACTTGGTTACCATACATAGGGAACCAAGTAGTTTTTTTGGGGGGAGTGATTGTGTTTGAAAAAGCTGATAGACACATGATTGCCTATAGTGGCATGTTTCCTTGCTACATATCTGCACCCTTCAGACAGAATAGACCACATGGTCCATTTCACAAGACAGGTAAGTAGAAATTTAAATTTTCTGATGATTAGTAAAGGATTCTACCTCTTGTGTTTTCTGGATGTACTTACAAGAGGTAGAATCCTTTACTAATCATCCGAAAATTTAAATTTCTACTTACCTGTCTTGTGAAATTTACCATGTGGTCTATTCTATTCATTGAAACGAGTGCAGGATCCATCATGTTGGATCGACTACACGTAAGCTTAGAACCGGCATTTCTGAGCATTTGGCCGGCGCACGGGTCTCGGATTGTGTTCAGACCCGTGCGGGTTTCTTTTTGCGAAATCCCCGTAGAACAAATTACAGGCCCCCCACAAGGTGGGGAATGGAGGAAGTTACTCCTGGCGTGTGAAGCATACTGGATTATTGTTGTGGCGAGCGCTCCAGCCACTAACTCTGGCCGTGAGTGCTCTCCTTCCTCCGGGACGCGTCTGCATGCGAATCTCAGGCCGTCACTTACCCCTTGCTCCTGCTGACTTCTCCGCTGCTTCTGTTCCCCTGCTTCTGTTCCCCTGCACATGCGCCCCCGCTTCCTGGGGCGTGCGTGCGTGCGCTGGCATCCTGTCATTTAAAGGGCCAGTACGTCCTGGTTTCCACCTGTACTGACTCTATAAGTGTCAGCACTTCCCATTCCCTGTGCCGGATCTTTGTGTGCCCTGAGACCAAGAGAAAGTGTTACTGTGTTTAGCCCAGTCTGTGTTCTGACCTTCCGCTCCGTGACCTGACCTTGCTTCTGTGCCACCTGCCTGTTGACCTCCTGTTACCTTTCCTGACCACGCATCTCTGCCACCAGCCTTGACTACGAGTTTCCTCATCCTTCCTGTGCTATGTTTAATCTCAGCAGCCTGTGTGGAGGAGTTGTACCAGGGGTACTGTCGCAGCAAGTCCATCCCGCTTTGCGGCAGGCTCTGGTGAAGACCAGCGGCACCTTAGACTCCACTCTGGTACGGCCCACGTCATCTTCCACACAGATACAGCAGATCCACTACCTCCGTGAGTGTCACAATTATCAAATTGGGTACGCCATCCCCTGCAGGTCTTAATAACAGATCAGACATTATGCTACATTATAATATAGATAATAATAGATGTATGCTTGCCAGGAACAGGTTAACACATACTACAGCAATATACTCACTACATGGCTGTCTATACATTTATGTTTTCCTGACATCATATTATGCATTTATACTGCTCATGGACATATATGTGCTTATCATTTGTTATATACATTTATACATGTTGATATTAGTTTTCATACGTATATAAATGTTCAATGAGTACACACATACCTATCATCAATGAAATGTAACCATACAAAGGGTTAATGTCCCTCTGTTCAGAGGTATGGAGCACCTGCTGTTTAATTTCCTTAATGAAGGGGGAGTGACTTGTACATTTCTTGTCTATTTATACGGGATCTCATTACAATTTTGAATGCCTTGATAACAGGTCCTCCCGAAACACGTTGGTGTTTTTCTACTATTTTGTCCCTTTTCCCCCCATTTTGTAATGGTTTTAAGAAGATGAAATAAAGCTTTCTATTTTTATATATTCTGACTGGAGCCTGGAGTGCTGGATTTCTCCCACAGGCAGTTGTTTCTCTCAGTCTACACCGTGACTGTGGCTGTCACGCAGTGCTGTTTGAAGGAATTTGGGGGCCCCAAGCAAAATAGACATGGCGGCCCCCCCTCCCCACATGGGGCATTATATGTGAGGGGCACATGACAGGGGTGCATTATAAGTCAGGGGCACGCTGTCATGTGCCCCTCACATTTCCCCCCCTGTCATGTGCCCCTCATATATAATATCCCCTGTCCTGTGCCCCCCACATATAAAAACCCCTGTCCTGTGCCCCCCACATATAATACCCCCTGTCCTCTGCCCCCCCACATATAATGCCCCCCCTTTAATAATTCCCCTGTACAATAGCACCTGAGCTCTTACCTTTCCCACACGCTGCTCCGTTCTTGCAGTGTGAGCCACGGGGACGTGATCTCCAAGTGCCGGCGCGATGGTGTGACGTCATCGCGCCGGCCTGCCGTGGATAGCGTCCCTGCGGCTCGCACTGCGTGAACGGAGCAGCGTGTGAGAAAGGTGAGAGAATGGTAGAATGGGACAGCTGACAGCTCCCACTCCACCATGCTATAGGACAGGAGGAGCTTTACTCTCTGCCTCCCGTCCCGCTCCAGGCTCTCGCACTGCTGGCCCGGCCGGCCGACAGGGCGAGCTGCCGAACCAGGATAGGGGCAGGACAAGCACCGACTCTGCTTGGGGCCCCGGGCCGCTCGGGGCCCCAAGTAATTGCTTGGTTTGCCTGTCCTGTAGCGACAGGCCTGCTGTCACGCCCCGTGCACCTTGCTACTTCGGGACTATTGGACTTGCTGCTGGAAGGGTGAGCGGATTTATTACGTTCTTTCTTTGCATATTTAACCCCTTAAGGACTAAGCCCATTTTGACCTTAAGGACCAGGCCAATTTTATTTTTGCGTTTTCGTTTTTTCCTCCTCGCCTTCTAAAATCCATAACTCTTTTATGTTTCCATCTACAGACCCATATAAGGGCTTGTTTTTTGCATCACCAATTGTACTTTGTAATGAAACCTCTCATTTTACCAAAACATGTATGGCGAACCCAAAGAATTATTTTTTTAGGGAGGACATTTAAATGAAAACCACAATTTTGCACACTTTGGAGGGTTTCATTTTCACACTGTACACTTTATGGTAAAATGACGTGTTCTTTATTCTCTGGGTAGATATGATTAAAATGATACCCATGGCTAGATACTTTTCTATTTTTTGTACCGCTTAAAAAATCTCAAACTTTTTGTGCAAAATCAGTAATATAAAAACGCCCTATTTTGACCACCATAACTTTTTCATTTTTCAGTTTAGGATGTGGTATGAGGGCTCCTTTTTTCCACCGTCATCTATACTTTTTATTGATACCACATTTGCATATATAAAACTTTTAGATCCCTTTTTATTTAAAAAAATGTAAATAAAATGTGGGGGAAAAAAGCAGCATTTTTGGAGTTTTTTTTTATTTTTAACTTTAACGCCGTTTTTTATTGAGGATGGGGATTTTTCGCTTTATTTTCACTTTAAATTTTTAAATTTTTCACCTTTCTCTTACACTTTTTATGTCCCTATAGAGGACTATAAATAGCAATCAGTTGATTGCTAATACTGTTCAGTGCTATGCATAGGGCATAGCACGGATCAGTATTATCGGCTGTCTTCTGCTCTGGTCTGCTCGATCTCAGACCAGAGCAGAAGACGACGGGAGACGGCTGGAGGCAGTTGAGGGGACCTCGAGCCACCATTACAGATGATCGGATCCCCGCGGCAGAGCTGCAGGCAATTCGATCATCTATTTTAACATGTGCATTGCCACAGATGCCGTGATCTGTATTGATCACGGCATCTGAGGGGTTAATGCCGGATATCCGTGCGATCGCGGATGTCTGCCATTACCGGGACCTGCCGTGTAGGACGGGATCTGCAGTGTATGACGCGAGCACTGCTCCGATGCTCGTGGTGATACAGAGGACATAAATGTACGTCCTGGTGCGCTAAGTACCGCCGCACCAGGACGTACATTTATGTCCATCATCGTTAAGGGGTTAAAATTAAGTGTCAGACCCTTTATTTCAGGTGATTGTTAGCTGTTAAAGTGGTTATCCAGGAATAGAAAAACGGAGCAAATTTCTTTCAAAAACTGCACCCTGTCTTTCTCCAGGTAGGGTGTGATTCTGCAGCTCAGGTTCAAGTGAATGGAGCTAAGTTGTAATACCACATACAACCCAGGGACAGACGTAAAGCTGTTTTTGACTGAAATTAGCTATGTTTTTCTAATCCATGATAACCCCTTTAATGGCCCAAAATATGGCCAAATCTAAAAGAAGATACAGCCCGAAAACAATCCCAAAATACATCCAAAATATTTGAAAAATATCCAAAAATGTTTCATATAAAAACAGACTTTTTTGGAGCCGCAAAATATTGGGCACATAATATATATAATTGACATCTAAATTTAGTAATTTAACTACCAAGATATTTTCATTCACATTCAATACTTAACAAAATGCTGTAAAGAAACATCTGCAATGTTAGAAGACATGTTTGTATACAAATGGTGTTCCCAATACACATCTACTATGGTAACAGTTGGACATATTATATGCATTTATAAAGGATAGAGAATAAAATCATTAGAGTTGTGAACAATATCAATAGTCCAGAGCAATTCTTGTACGTTACCTCTAAAAATAGAGCAATATTCCTGTGTTTATGTTGGATTCACAATGCTATCAGAAACGTGAAAAATCCAGAGAATGTGAACAGGAGCAGGTGCTGCCTCTAGGTGAAGGTCTCTTGGGTTTCTTCTGACAAAGATGTTTCTCAGAAACCCGTCTCTCTGAATCACTCAGTGGAATTACAGATCTTGGTTTATTATTCACATCACTTCCATCCTAGATTTTCTCACTTCTGTATTTTGCTTTTCATTTGCATAAATAAAAACAATATTTGCATCTAAAATTTTCTACATACGAAAATTTATCTTTTCACATTGAGGAAAACTGTAAAGTAGTCGTATACAAGAGCAGAATCTATAACAGCATAATATATAAAGTACCATATTAAAGCCCTAATTTTCAGGATTTATGGATATTTACTGCAGTTACATGAACAGAGATTTAGTGGTTTTTATTTTTTATTAGCATGGTATTGTAGTGTTATCCTATTCACTTAAATGGGATATTGCTGAATTAGTTTGCTCTGCCACTAAAAATTGTACAGAAATCTGCAAACATGAACACACTGTTGTGCTCTAAAGTGTGGGGCAAATTTATTTATTTTTTTTAACATTGAACAGACCCTGAACGGGTAGGAGCAAAATCGACGCCGCTGGGTGCCGATGGATCCCATTGACTTTAATAGAGTCCTTTGGATGTCCCATTTTTTTTATGAGCTATACTAAAGATAAGTCATCAGCTGTTAAGGATTGAATAACTCCTATAATCCAATGTGTATAGCCAGCTTTAGTGTGTACTACTAAAGTACATACCTGGCCATGTATCAGCTGTGATCTCCTCCTCACTTCTGTAAGACCGATGGTGCCGGAGGTGCTGGAATCCAACGGTTCCAGAATGATGGCCTGTGATCGGTTTCCACATGCGTGTATACTATATTTGGATTCTTGGATATCTGACTTGTCTGTCCGCGACCTCACTTCTGACTTTTCATATGTGTGTTTTTAAGTCTTTTAAATCTGTTTGTGTGTCTTAGGTATTTTGTCAATAAAATGTGTACCGTATTTTTCGCCGTATAAGACGCACTTTTCCTTTTGGGGGGGAAAAGTTGGTGCGTCTTATACGGCGAATACCTGCGGCCATCAATGGCAGGGACCCGCCGCTAATACAGGACATCACCGATCGCGGTGATACCCTGTATTAACCCTTCAGATGTGGCGATCAAAGCTGACCACCGCGTCTGAAGCGAAATTAACACTAACCCGGCTGCTCAGTCGGGCTGTTCGAGACCAGTGAAATCAGGGCGTCCCGAACAGCTTACAGGACACCGGGAAGGACCGTCCCCTGCCTCCTCAGTGTCCCCTGCGCTCTCCTTCGACATCATCACGTCGTCACGCACACCATCATCCAATAGGAGCGGCGTGATGACGGCGACATGATGACTGCGACGGAGAGCGTGAATCCAGGAGAATAAGTCCGGAGCGTCGGGGACACCACGGGGACGCAGCAACAGCGATGGAGCGACATCCAGGGCACCGGTGACCCGTCTGGAGCGGTGGGGACACGTGAGTACTACCTCCTATACCAGTGGTCTTCAACCATCGGACCTCCAGATGTTGCAAAACTACAACTCACAGCATGCCCGGACAGCCAATGGCTGTCCGGGCATGCTGGAAGTTGTAGTTTTGCAACATCTGGAGGTCCGCAGGTTGAAGACCACAGTTGCGTTCAGAATCTTTATTTTTTTTAGATTTTACACCTATAAATTGGGTGCATCTTATACGCCGGTGCGTCCTATAGGACGAAAAATACGGTACTTTTTGCTTCATATGTTATTTAGGTGTTTGCCTACCTTTCTCTTTTTGGTACTGTGTTACTTTTTTTTGGCATTTTTCTTGCTACACAATTGTGTACATTTCGCTTTCAGTACTCTTAGCTCATGGTTTGATCCTGCTTGTATCTTGACTTTATTACTTCCTTGTCCTGACATCCTTGTGTACTTATTCTTTTCTGGATCTGATTCGGCCTTTGTTGAGTCTGTTTGGTTTTGAGCATGTCTGTCCGACTACCCCTCTACCTTTAGGCCCTGGCACTCTTTGGGATAATGAAGCTCTCTCAGGCCTCATTCACATACTTTATTTTTAGCTTTTTTGTTCTATTTTACCAAAATAGTGAGGAAGATGATCAAAAATTGTCTAGCAGAAAATCTGTGTTTCTTTTTCGCACTGTTTTTGTACATGTATTTTGTTTAGTTTTTTCACCTTTTTACGTGGCAGTTTTTCCACTGGAAACATGTCACGACATTCTTAGACATCCTGTAATTCAAGGTTTTCTCTTGAAAATTGTGAAAAAACACCACAAATGCAAAAGTCTACAACATGACATATGTTTTTGAGCAAAGAAAATTACCACCGAAAAAACATTTCAGGAAGAGTGTTTTATATTTCCCTATTGACTCCCGGCAAAAATTTGGTTGCATCTCTCAAATAAAAAAATAATAATAATAAAAAATTTGGATATATTGTAAACCTGCCCTTTTCTTCTCGAACTCCAACAAGTCTAGGCTATTTTCTGAGTTTTGGTCTCTACTCAAGGAGGGGTCCACCAGTGGTGAATTATAATATATACCAGACATATACCACAAACAGATTAACTCCAGCACTGCTGCTTAATCCAACATGCAGAGCCTCCCTTTAGTACTCTCAAAGTACTCGACCTGCAGGGAATCTCTGTGTATATTAAGACTAAGTAGTGTGATCACATTCAGGAGCAGAATATAGCTTCAGGTAGACCTTAACTTAGAAAGGATAAATGGAGCACTCACCATAGCAGTCTTGCAAAAACGTAGCCTTTATTTTCAAGTGAACAGTGTGATACAACAGAGCATTTCATGCTGACTAGCTGGATGGAACTGCAGCAGAGGGAGAGTAATCAGCTGGGCCAAAATTGTTTCATGCCTTTCCGGTGCTTCCTCACCCCTGAGGAAGCGCCTAATAGGGGTATTATTGGTAACATTGATATTAGTATATTGGGTTTTGTTCATGAACAGTATGTGTCCTAACAGTGCAGCATATCCTACCCACACCCTGCCAAAAAAAGTTACAGTGACATCAACAGAATACATAACACATATCACATTTAATACAACCCACTCTTTACCTGTATTAGAGAACTACAAGTACCATCATGATGAAGGTTGCCAAATGGCTCCCCCATAGAGATAAATGGAGTCAGCATGCTGGCCCCACTTCGGGCAGCAGTCGTGACGTGCCGCTCCCAGGGAAAGCCGGGGGTCCATACAGGAGATTGTGGCCCAGCAGTCGGACCCCCCGCCCCCCCCCAATCTAAAATGTATACGTGTTTTTAAGTATGAGATATCTCCTTTAAGGCAGTGCTGGGAAATAATGGTGGCCACACAAAATATTAACACTTTGGTCCCAATTTGGACATTTCCACTTAGGGGTGTACTTACTTTTGGTACCAAGGTTTAGGCATTATTGGCTGTGTGTTGTGTTATTTTGAGGGGACACAATATTAAACTCTGTTATACAGGCTATGCACTCACCACTTTACATTGTAGCAGAGTCCCATTTCCTCAGTGTTGTCCCATAAAAGAGAGAATAAGATATTTACATACATGTGAGGGGTGGACTCACTTATGGGAGATACTGTATAGAAGAAGTTTGACTTTTCTAACTTTTCCAATACCAGGCAGTCTCAGATGAGTAAACATCAGTCCGCACAGTGCCACAGCTTCTTTAGTAGTCATCCTGTAGCTCAGAGCTGTGTGTTGGGGGATATTGATTACAGGAATTGTTGGCATTCAGCCCAGTAATAAATCTATAGTGTAAAGCAGGTCAGATCACTTGGCTGTGGGATTAAGTACAATCCAATCAGATAAATGCCTCCCATATCATCTTGTACTATGGATATACTCGTATTCTTCATCACACCTGCTTATATGTACATATCTGACTCATAACCTATAAAACATACTTATCTGGTTGGAATTAGTTTATTGATGTACATACAGTATGACAGCTGCAGTTCTTGTGGTATAGGAATACAATATAGACATATGTATATATATATCTTAGGACTGGGCGGTATACCGGTTCATACCGAATACCCAAATTTTTGTGCTGCACGATATGAATTTTAGCCCAT
Organism: Hyla sarda; assembly: GCF_029499605.1. Classification (NCBI taxonomy): domain Eukaryota; kingdom Metazoa; phylum Chordata; class Amphibia; order Anura; family Hylidae; genus Hyla; species Hyla sarda. The sequence goes on along the minus strand of NC_079196.1, from coordinate 84,987,726 downwards.
ACCGCAATACCGGTTGGGCCCCTCCCCCTCGGGAAGGAATGAATCAACCCAGCGCTGCGCTGTCCCCACATCGGGGAACTAATCCTATGTGACCTGCGAGCGTTCTGCCCACCCCCCCCCCAATTAATTATTAGCCCAGCGCTGTCCCCATCAGGGTACTACTCACATGTCACCCGCATGCGCTGCCCTCCTCGTCCTGTTTGTTGCGGCCACTGGCGCTGACACTCTATACCAGTGGTCTCCAACTTGCGGACCTCCAGATGTTGCAAAACTACAACTCCCAGCATGCCCGGACAGCCGTTGGCTGTCCGGGCATGCTGGGAGTTGTAGTTTTGCAACATCTGGAGGTCCGCAGGTTGGAGACCACTGCTCTAAACTGTCCCGGGCTGCAAAATAAACAAAATAAACTTTAACTCACCTCCCGTTGGTCCGGTACCGGCCTCACTTGTTAACTGGGGATGGGAACGTCGGAGAGCCGTCAGCCTATCACCGGCCGCAGCGATGTTTCGCCTCGGCCGGGGATAGGCTGAGCCCACTGTCATGTAAGAAGCCGGCTTCTTACATGACAGTGGGCTCAGCCTATCACCGGCCGAGACGGAACATCGCTGCGGCCGGTGATAGGCTGACAGCTCTCTGACGTTCCCGTCCCCAGCGTAAGGCCGACGTAGGTGCGTTAAAGTTTATTTTGTTTACCTTTAGCAGCCTGGGCATAGGGATTCCGCACAGTATAGAGTGCCAGCGCCCGCAACAAACAGGACGAGGAGGGCAGTGCTTGCGGGTGATATGTGAGTATTTACCCCGATGGGGATGTGGGCTGATAATTAATATGGGGGGAGGGGGGGTAGGAAATACCGTTATATACCGTGGAACCGCCAAAAGTTTAAAAAATACCGTGATACACACACTTGGTCATACCTCCTAGCCCTAATATATATATATCCCCTTAAGGACGCAGCCCTTTTTCACCTTAAGGACTGAGCCCTTTTTCTCAATTATGACCACAGTCACTTTACGAATTAATAACGCGAAAACTCTTTTACCGAATATTCTGATTCTGAGATTGTTTTTTCGTGACATATTCTACTTTATTTTGGTGGTAAATTTTCGGCATTAATTGCATCCTTTTTTGGTGAAAAATCCCAAAATTTCATGAAAATTTAGAAAATTTTGCATTTTTCTAACTTTGAAGCTCTCTACTTGTAAGGAAAATGGATATTCCAAATAAATTTTATTTTTCTTCACAAATACAATATGTCCACTTTATGTTGGCATCATAAAATGGACATACTTTTGCTTTGTGAAAAAATTTGAGGGCTTCAAAGTAGAGCAGCAATTTTCAAAAATGTCATGAAAATTGCTAAATCTGAAGGGGCAGATGTTACAGAACTACAACTCCCAGCATGCCTGGGCAGTCGAGGCATGCTGAGAGTTGTAGTTTGGCAACATCTGGAGGGCTACTGTTTGGGCACCACTGTAACAGTGGTCTCCAAACTGTGACCCTCCAGATGTTGCAAAACTACAACTCCCAGCATGCCCAGACAGCCTTTGGCTGTCTGGGCATGCTGGGAGTTGCAGTTTGGCCTGCCTAGTGGTTGCCACAGTAAAGATCGTTTTACTTTCACTTTCAATTCCCACGGGTATATGGATACGCCCTCGGTCCTTAAAGACTCAAAATGCAGGGCATATCCATACGCCCTGTGTCCTGAAGAGGATATATATATATATATATATATATATATATATATATATATATAGTATACACTGTGTTATGGATTACAAACATAACATTTTAGAAGAAAATAATAATTAAAAAAAAAAAACTCCCATGATTTATAGGCAATGTTCATTGTTCATTTACAGAGTTGATGCTGAACAGATTCTCCTCTGTGCTCAGTGAGCCAGGAGCTAGGGAGGACATCTCTGAAGGTTTTGCAGCTTGTTCATACTCTACATTTACCAAGAGAAGACATTCAGCCCAAATGAACACATGGGAATCAAACTGCAAATGCAAGTGAATATAGGGATCGCTGAGCCATACCATTTCTGTACAAAAACCCTGCTGTCTTCTCCGTAGAAATAGGTCAGAGAGAGGGAGCACGCAAAAGCAGCATGGACTGGTTTCCATGTGACTCAGTGTCAAGAATATACCGTAGTCATAGAGATTTCTATTAACCATTGATATATCTGGAAACAGAAACTTTGACGAATTGTATTTGACAGTATTGTACTCAAACGGATGGCAATAGATGTAAAATGTTTTACTAAATGAGATAACCTCATATATACTTGTATATAAAATCATTTTACTTTGGGTTTTGGAATAAGGTTATACAATTGCATTCTCTATCCATCAACTGAAATAGAAGTGAAGCAGACAATATCCGCATCAGGAAAATGTTACAGTAAAAAACAAACCTACAAATGTTGGCATAAAAGCAAAATTCAGAACCAGTTTTTTTCATATTCAGCAACTGTACATAAATTCTAAAGGAATTTAGGAGCTAAGATATTTCTGCTCTAGGCCATAGAGGGAGGTCTTGTATAAGGGATCCCTTTATATAGGGTCCATCAAATTAGACAAGGATATGTGCACTTATCTAGGACATACACTGCTCAAAAAAAAATAAAGGGAACACTTACACAACACAATGTAACTCCAAGTCAATCACACTTCTGTGAAATAACACTGTCCACTCAGGAAGCAACACTGATTGACAATCAATTTCACATGCTGTTGTGCAAATGGAACAGACAACAGGTGGAAATTATTGGCAATTAGCAAGACACCCAATAAAAGAGTGGTTCAGCAGCTGTTGACCACATACCACTTCTTGGTTTCTATGCTTCCTGGCTGAAGTTTTGGTCACTTTTGAATACTGGCAGTGCTTTCACTCTAGAGGTAGCATGAGACGCAGTCTACAACCCACACAAGTGGCTCAGGTAGTGCAGCTCATCCAGGATGGCACATCAATGCAAGCTGTGGAAAGAAGGTTTGCTGTGTCTGTCAGCATAGTGTCCAGAGCATGGAGGCGCTACCAGGAGACAGGCCAGTACATCACGAGATGTGGAGGCCGTTGGAGGGCAACAACCCAGCAGCAGGACCCCTACCTCCGCCTTTGTGGAAGGAGGAGCACTGCCAGAGCCCTGCAAAATGACCTCCAGCTGGCCACAAATGTGCATGTGTCCAGAAACAGACTCCATGAGGGTGGTATGAGGGCCCGACGTCCACAGGTGGGGGTTGTGCTTACAGCCCAACTCTGTTCAGGACCTTTGGCATTTGCCAGAGAACACCAAGATTGGCAAATTCGCCACTGGCGCCCTGTGCTCTTTACAGATTAAAGCAGGTTTACACTGAGCACATGTGACAGACGTGACAGAGTCTGGAGACACTGTGGAGAACGTTCTGCTGCCTGCAACATCCTCCAGCATGACCGGTTTGGTGGTGGGTCAGTAATGGTGTTGGGTGGCATTTCTTTGGGGGGGGCACACAGCCCTCCATGTGCTTGCTAGAGGTAGCCTGACTGTCATTAGGTACCGAGATGAGATCCTCAAACTCCTTGAGAGACCATATGCTGGTGCGGTTGGCCTTGGGTTCCTCCTAATGCAAGACAATGCTAGACCTCATGTAGCTGGAGTGTGTCAGCAGTTCCTGCAAGAGGAAGGCATTGATGCTATGGACTGGCCCGCCCATTCCCCAGACCTGAATCCGATTGAGCACATCTGGGACATCATGTCTTCCTCCATCCACCAACGTCACGTTGCACCACAGACTGTTCAGGAGTTGGCGGATGCTTTAGTCCAGGTCTGGGAGGACATCCCTCAGGAGACCATCCACCACCTCATCAGGAGCATGCCCATGCTTTGTAGGAAGGTCATACGGGCACGTGGAGGCCACACACACTACTGACCCTCATTTTGACTTGTTTTAAGGACATTACATCAATGTTGGATCAGCCTGTAGTGTAGTAACTTTGAATTTGAGTGTGATTCCATATCCAGACCTCCATGGGTTGATAAATGTGATTTCCATTTATGATTTTTGTGTGATTTTGTTGTCAGCACATTCAACTATGTAAAGACGAAAATATTTAATATGATTAGTTCATTCATTCAGATCTAGGATGTGTTCTCTAAGTGTAAGCCCTCCTTGTGCCACAAAATACTTCTATATTATTAATATGGTTCTCAGAGGTGAAAAAGCACTACTGTCATTGATCAGACTTGAAGATTAAGAGTAGAGATAAGCACATTTTTGAAAAATGTTATTTATTTGCGGCGAATCGCCATTTAAACAGCTATTTCTGACCTACAGAGAGCCTCAATAGGGCTGTAGAACACTTTGCCTTGCAGTAACAAGCATAGGGTGTGTGCTGGGTTAGTGAAATAATATTGTTATTCAGTATGACATGCGGATCAGAGGTGTCGCTATTAGAATCACTGTTGCAGAGCAGCACAATGACAGAGCCTGGAGGTGGCAGCAGCATGAGGAGACCACATAGTGCCTACATGACACAGCGTGGAGGAGTTGGCAGCGTGAGGAGAGCATATAGTGCCTTAATAACATCGTGGAGGTGGCGGCAGCATGAGGAGATCATATAGTGCCTGAATGACACAGCCTGGAGTTTGCGGCAGCATGAGGAGACCATATAGTGGCTTAATGACACAGCCTGGAGTTGGCATCAGCAGGAGAAGAACATATAGTGGCTGAATGACACATCCTGGAGGTGGCATCAGCACAAAAATAACATATGGTGGCAAAATGAGAGCCTGGAGGTGGCAGCAGCAGCATCAGGAGTCCTGAAAGTGACCCGGTGACAGAGTTGTGCGGTCGGTGGCAATACCAGCCTGGAGTTGGCGACAGCATGAGGAGACCAAATAGGTGCTGAATGACACAGCGTGGTGTTGGCGGCAGCAAATAGTGGCTGAATGACAAAGCCTGGAATTTGTGGCAGCATGAGGAGAACATATAGTGGCTGAATGACACAGCCTGGAGGTGGCTGAAGCATGAGGAGAACATATAGTGGCTGAATGACACAGCCTGGAGGTGGCGGCAGCATGAGGAGATCATGTAGTGGCTGAATGACACAGCCTGGAGGTGGCGGCAGCATGAGGAGACCATATAGTGGCTAAATGACACAGCGTGGAGGTGGCGGCAGCATGAGGAGACCATATAGTGGCTGAATGACACAGCCTGGAGTTGGCAGCAGCATGAGGAGTCCATATAGTGGCTGAATGACACAGCGTGAAGGTGACTGCAGCATGAGGAGACCATATAGTGGCTGAATGACCCAGCATGGAGGTGGCGGAAGCATGAAGAGACCATATAGTGGTTGAAAGACACAGCCTAGAGTTGGCGGCAGCATGTGGAGACCATATAGTGGCTGAATGACCCAGCGTGGAGGTGGTGGCAGCATGTGGAGACCACATAGTGGCTGAATGACACAGCCTGATGTTGGCGGCAGCATATAGTGGCTAAATCACACAGCCTGGAGTTTGCGTCAGCATGAGGAGACCATATAGTGGCTTAATGACACAGCTTGGAGTTGGCGTCAGCATGAGGAGAACATATAGTGGCTGAATGACACAGCCTGGAGGTGGCAGAAGCATGAGGAGACCATATAGTGGCTGAATGACACAGCCTGGAGGGGGCATTAGCATGAAAAGAACATATGGTGGCAGAATGAGACAGCGTGGAGGTGGCAGCAGCATCAGGAGTCCTGAAAGTGACCCAGTGACAGAGTGGTGCGGTGGGTGGCAATACCAGTACCCGGTAACGAAGGTGGGTGAAAAAGGAGAACTTGGCATCAGATGTGTGGCATCAAGCGGGTGGCAGGATCAGAATAGTAGCTGAGGCAGGTAGGCAGAAGAAAACTTTCTCTTTTGTAAAAGTGTTAGTGTACACAAGTAAGTATTGAGGACATGCATTATATAAAACTTAACTTTTAATAATATGCTTAGGATAAAATATATGAACCCCAATTTTTTTTTTCAATCAAACAAAAGGAAAGGTGTGTAAAAAACACCATGTGCCACCTACACAACCAAGTATTGATTTGAGGCAAAGACCTCTAAAAGGTGGAAGGGAACAACGTATGGTCCATTGTAACTGGCGGGGGTAAAAACTTCCCCTGTAAGGCCCTACTCCTGCATCATTGATTCCCTTCTTAGCAAATGTTACTCGCCCTAAAAAGGGCGGCCCCACACAGGAAACTCTTTCTATTTCCACCTAAAAACCCTGGGAAATGGCAGTGTTTGTAGGGGGAAATAGGGAGAGGTTCCTGTGTGGGGTCTCCCTTTTTAGGGCGAGTAACACTTGCCAAGAAGGGATATAATAAGGTGAGAGTTGGGACTTACAGGGGAAGTTTTTACCCCCACCAGTTACAATGGACCATATGTTGTTCCCTTGCACCTTTTAGAGGTCTTTGCATCACATCAATACTTGGTGGTGTAGGTGGCACATGTTTTTTTTTGCACACCTTTCCTCTTGTTTGATTTAAAAATTGTTGGGTACATATATTTTATCCTAAGACTATTATTAAAAGTAAAGTTTTACATAATGCATATCCTCAATACTTGTGGTCTGATGCAGAGGAATGTCTGTAACTGGGGAACAGCGCCTTAAATAAGTTTTAGCACTATACATATTTGTGGTTCAGGTCCTGCTCCAGGTCTACCTGCTGCTGATGAGTTGCTTCACTATGCGGGTAAAGAAAGGTACTCATCAGCGACTGTAGACTCAGGCTGCTGCTGATGGAGCCGGTACTGCTTCTGCCACCCCACCCCTCCCCACCCCAGCAGCCATGGCAGTGGAAGGTGAGCGCAGAGGGACCCCCGAGTCAGACCTGCGAGAGGATGGACGATGGTGCAGATAGGCATCGGCCAACTGAAGCTGACTAACTAGGATGTCTCTGTAGTAGGTCAGTTTATCCTCCCTCTCAATGGGTGTAAAAAAGGCCCCCATTTTGTGCCGGTAGCGAGGGTCCAATAAGGGGGAGAGCCAGAAGTCATCCTACTGCCGAATGGTGACCATTCGGCGGTCATGACGCAAGCAAGTGAGCATGCATCGTGCCATTTGTGCAAGTGACTCAAAGGGACTCCCTACCTCATCCCCACTGCATACTGCCATGTTGTGTCTGGGTCCTCTGTCTAGCCTTCCTCATAACCCTCTAGCTCCTCTAGCTTCTCCTTCTCCTCCTCTCCTGTCAGATGACTAGAATAACCGCCCATCTCGCGAAACCTAAACTGTGCTCCACTGTGCCCATCCCACTCCTCCTTCTCCTCCAGCTCAGCCCACACAGGGCTCATGTAGCCGTGAGATGTAGGCGCCACATTTCCAGTGCCCTAACCAGCCATTGTTTCCAACACGTGTTGTGGTAGATGAAGCAGTGGAATGACATCGTTCATCCCATAATCCTGGCTACTGACTAATAATATGGCTTCCCCAAAGGGCCTGAGCAAACGGCAGGTGTCACTTATGAGCTGCCACTGGTTGACATTGAAGTTACACAGTCCCCCTATCCGCTTGGATCATCAAGAAATCGGTGATGGCTTTTTTCTGTTCATATAGTCGGTCCAACATATGGAGGGTGGAATTCCAACCCAACTTGTGTAAACATTGCAAATCAGACTATGTTGTGGGATACCGTTCTGATTCTGCAGCTCAAGGAGAGTGTTCTTTGCGGTGAACAAGTGGCTGAACTGCATTTTCCTTCCCATTGTTAGGATGTCTTGCAGATGGGAGGAACACATCAGGAACTGCTTGACTACCAGATGGAAAACGTGTGCCATGCATGGCGCATGTCTCAGGCTTCCTTGTCGCAGTGCAGACAAGATGTTCTTCTCGTTGCCATGGTTTCCATTTCCAGTTTTCATGGAGTAAGCCATGATTTGTTGGTGAATGATTTTTAGCAGTTCCTCCGCTGTGTGACTCCGTTCGCCAAGGCAAACCATGCTATGCTGGAGGGGCACTGAGACTTGTCCGTGCAGTGGAGGCTGAGGACACGGTGGAGGATGAGGAGGCAGAGTCGCACATTGTTGCAGGATCTACGGCCTGAGAGCGTGGAGGCGGAAGCGGCCTGACCTGTCCAAGTTGCTGTTGTGCCTGTGCAGGGACCACATTCACCCAGTGGGCCGTAAAGGACATGTATTGTCCCTGACCATAGTTACAGCTCTAACGTCGGCGCTGCTGTACACTTTGGTACACATCGACAGGCTCAAGGACTGGCCCGCCTTCTGTTCCACAAAATTGTGCAGGGCTGGTACTGCCTACTTCGCAAAGAAATGACGGCTTGGGACTCTCCACGTCGACTCGGCATAAGCCATCAGTTCTCTGAAAGGTGCAGAGTCCAACACTTTAAAAGGGAGGGACTGCAGCACCAGCAACTTGAACAGGAGCACATTTAACTTTTGTGTGTTGGAATGAGTGGGCGCTTACTGTTGTCTCTTGGACATGGCTTTGCTTATGAATGACTCGAGTAGGAGGAGCAGGAGCTTCTGGAGCGACAGAAGATGGGTATGACACAAAGCTCCCTTTGGCTGAGGTGGTTGAGCTTTGGCTGGCTGAAACAGGGAGCAGCATGCCACTGGGTGATGCAGCAGGCTGGAACACCACATGGGAGCCACGGTTCTCCCAGGCCGCTTTGTGGTGATGCTGTATATGTTGACGCATGGCTGTGGTGCCAACATTTGGGACCCTGGCCACGCTTCACCTTCTGTCGACACATCTTGCAAGTGGTCGGGTTAACATCTTCCGGATGCTTGATGAAAAACTGCCACACCGCCGAGTAGCTGATTTTCCCTCCAACAGTCCGCACTGATTGACTGCTACTGCCGCCGACTCCGGGAACCCCCATTCCACTACCCTCCGGGAAGGTAGGCTGCCACGAAGCAGGTTGTCTATCCCGGGAACGTTTGGCTCCAGACTTTCCACTTCTGCCCCCATGCTGACTGCCAACCATGCTACCACCTTGTTGGCTCAGCTGCTGCCTCATGGGCAAACTGCAACCCTCTTCTCCTGATGATGATGAAGCATCAGGAGAAGAAGGTTGCAGTTTGCCCATAAGGCAGCAGCTGAGCCAACAAGGTGGTAGCAGGTTCCTCAACAGTGTATGCTTCAGGAGCCTGAACTCTCGCAACACCACCTCCCACGCCTCTCCTCATCACTATTTTCCCGCCAAGCGGAGGAAGTGACAGATGTCTCCTCCACTTCTTGGATGGGCAGTAGCTGCTGACTGTCCTCTAGTAGATCGTCCTCACTAAATAGTGAAGCTGAACCCACAGCATAAGATACTTCTGAGGGGAAGGGAACAGCATAAGACAGAGGCAATGGGAGGACAGGGACTGCTCCCGGGCCATGTCAACTGAGGGTTGTGTCTGAGGAACCCACCGACTGTTGAATGGGGGTGTCAGATGTCACTTGTGATGAAGTGGATGACCGTGTTAACCAATCGATGACGGCAGATGGGTTGCTGGTCGAGACACGACCGCTAGCTGATATCGGGAGCTCAGGCCTCTCGCTGAGACTCTTGCTAGTCTGCTGCAACCTCTGCCTGATGAATTTAGGCCTCTGCCACTCCTCTGTGCATGTCCTGGCACTTCTCTGCCTGACCTACTTCTTTGCGTATATGAGGGGTGTACAATACGCTCCACTACGCTTAAAACAGTATTTGTCTATAACACCAGCAGGTGTGTACTTTTGCCTGGCCTTTCACAGTATCTAGGCCCTTAAGACTTTAACAGGAACAAAATGATACACCACTTAGATGTTCTGCTAACCCTAACATGCTAGCTACTGTTAGCTTTTCGGTTGTTGTACACACCAGTGCTGCAGCACACAGTCACTGTGTAGTTCACCCAAAATTGCACTTTCTCTCTCAATCTCACTCCCTTACCTATCAGTGCTTCTAGGCTGGATTTGGGCTTGAGGTGAATCGCTGCTGTAAAAAGCAGTGAAACACACTGCTCTCTTTGCCTCTCTCTCTGCAACAGAACTTTGATGTGACTGGGAGGGGAATCGCTGCTGTAAAAATGCTGTCTGTCCCTCTCTTTCTCTCTCTGCAATAAAAGGCTGAAGTGACTGGCTGCAAGATGGCTGCCGATTATATAGGGCTGTGACATGACAGGGGTGGCTGCCTGTTGATAGGCTGCATGCTGCATGTGATTCAGGGTCATCCCGCTTACCCTTGTTCCGGCCTTCCCAGGATTCCTTTCACCATGTCCTCATATGTGGATCTGCCATTTTAGATGCCCTGGAGCCTGGACCACATTAAATGGAGATTAATTAAGTGATTCGCGCGATCGAATCGTGGCGATATTTGCATTCGTTGCAAATCTAATTTTTCCTGAAATTCGTAATGAATTCGGATTTGTCAGATTCGATTCGCTCATTTCTAATTAAGAGTATCAGCAAATTTTTGACACAGGATATAAATAGAAAACAATAAAAGGTGTACATCTGGCAAGACGCATTTCAAGACCTAGTACTCCCTTTTTCAATTACAATTGAGTAAGGGAGTGCTATCTCACGAAACGTGTCTTGCCAGATGTACACTTTTTATTTATGTTTTTATTTGTATGTAAAAAATGATCTTACAAAACCATAACATGAGCCAGGGAAATCCTTGACATAGCAAGAGGATGACAAAATATCACAAAAATACAAACACAGACATTATACAGATGTACCGTATATACTCAAGTATAAGCCGACCCGAATATAAGCCGAGGCCCCTAATTTCCCCCCAAAATCACAGGAAAAGTTATTGACTCGAGTATAAGCCTAGGGTGGGAAATACATCATCCCCCCCGTCATCATCCAGACCCCCGTCATTAACATCCTCATCATCATCACCCTGTCATCATTGCCTTGTCATCATCCCACACCCCCCCTTCATCATGTCCTTGTCATCATCCCCACCACATCATCCCACACCCCCCCCCCTTCATCATCCCCTTGTCATCATCCTCTTGTCATCATCCTCTTGTGAACTATCCGCCCTCAGTGGTCTTCAACCTGCGGACCTCCAGAGGTTTCAAAACTACAACTCCCAGCAAGCCCGGGCAGCCATCGGCTGTCCGGGCTTGCGAGGAGTTGTAGTTTTGAAACCTCTGGAGGTCCGCAGGTTGAAGACCACTGCGGCCTTCGACATCATCCAGCCCCCTCTCACCCCCTTTAGTTCTGTACAGTACTCGCCTCCGCTCGGCGCTTGTCCGGTGCTGTAGGACTGTCCGGTGGGGAGGTCGTCCGGTGGGATAGTGGTTCCGGGCTGCTATCTTCACCGGGGGCGCCTCTTCTCCGCGCTTCGGGCCCAGAATAGAGGCGTTGCCTTGACGATGATGCAGAAGGACGTTGGTAATGAACGTACCTCTGCGTCGTCGTCAAGGCAGCGTGACTATTCTGGGGCCGGGCCCGAAGCGCTTAGAAGAGGCCTCCCCGGTGCAGATAGCAGCCCGGAACCACTATCCCACCGGACGACCTCCCCACCGGACAGTACTGCAGCATCGGACCAGCGCCGAGCGGAGGCGAGTACTGTACAGAACTAAAGGGGGTGAGAGGGAGGGGGGGTGGGTGGGATGGGGGGGGGATGTTGATTAGAATTAGATGTAAACTAGTATGGCCATTTGGCTTCTATGGCTTTTGCTTTTTTCCCGATTGGTGGTGTTGTTTTATCGGATTTGTACAATGTATTTTTGTAATTGTTTAATATTAAAATAAAAAATTTAATAAAAAATAAATAAAAAAAGGGGGTGAGAGGGGGCTGGATGATGTCGAAGGCCGCAGTGGTCTTCAACCTGCGGACCTCCAGAGGTTTCAAAACTACAACTCCCAGCAAGCCCGGACAGCCGATGGCTGCCCGGGCTTGCTGGGAGTTGTAGTTTTGAAACCTCTGGAGGTCCGCAGGTTGAAGACCACTGCGGGTGGAGAGTTCACTCGAGTATAAGCCGAGGGGGGTGTTTTCAGCATGAAAAATCGTGCTGAAAAACTCGGCTTATAGTCGAGTATATACGGTACACCTTTTATTGTTTGTTGATGCTCTTAATCTCCAAGTCTGATTTATGACGGTAGCACTACCGCAGTGCTTTTTTCCTCTGACAATCATTGCTACTATACAGGATCCAGACCTCAGCATTCCAGTCAAACAACTGCTGGATAGTAACCTTGAATCGCCACTGTACCCCTGATATATAGGGGTTAAACGTACAAACCCAAGTCCTACTCCAGGTAAGAGGCATTATTTAAGAGGGTCTTTAAAGGACACCTTCTCCCAAGGAATTACAAGAGGCACCATCCTCCCTTTTTTCTTCCTTTCCTCTACATTGTTGAGGCATGGACTGCTCAAGACATGTGACAGTGACCAGATGTTAGCAGCAGATCCTTTAAGTCCTATAGGTTGTAAGGTGGGGTCTCTTTGAATCAGACTTGTTTTTTCAGCCAATCCTAATAATGCAAAGTGTGGCAGGGTACATTATCCTGCTGAAAGATGCCCCATAACAATGTGAAACTTGGTTGGAAATAATGTTTAGGTAGGTAGTACATGTAAAGGGGTCCTACATAAGCAATGCACATTCACCTGGCTGTTAACATGATGTGAAAGAAATGTGATTCATCAGATAAGGCCATCTTCTTCTATTGCATAAATGACCTTAGGGCAGCCATGATCATGTTGCCTATTCATTGGTTGAACTTCCTTGGACCACTTTTGGTAGGTACTAACTGGTGCATACTGGGATAACCTCATACGACTTGCCATTTTGGAGATGCTATGACACAGTCGTGTAGCCTTCACATCTTGGCCCTTTTCAAAGTCACTCAGATTCTTACACTTGCCCATTCAATGCCTCTCGCCATCCATGACTTCACCAAAATCATATCTTATATCTATTCTGAATTCATCCTTAAGAAGCCACAAAAAAAAAAAAAAACATAAATTAGACCAGTGTTTCCAACCAGGATGCCTCCAGTTGTTGCAAAACTACATCTCCCAGCATGCCTTCAACTGTCCAGGCATGCTGGGAGATCTTGTTTTGCAACAGCTGGTGGCACCCTGGTTACGAAACAATGCGATAGACCATTATGGCCTTACAATGCCTTACAATACAACAGTCGATCTCTTGTTACTCACTACAAATAACGTCATATACACATACAACATTACATAATGTTGATAATTATTTCCCAATTTTTTAAAGTCTGCATAGAACTACTGCTATGGATAACCTTCCTCGTGATTAGTATAGACGTGAAGGTGAACGACATGGCACAAGACAATAGTTTTTAGCATATATATTGTATAATTGTGAGTATTTACTGATAATAATCTGTTGTTAGATTCTATAGCTTTTGCCTGGGTATATAGTAAGGTATCGGAAACATAAGATGTAATTACCGTGCGGGTCAGAGGCAGGTCCCTTAACTGTGTAGGCGGCACACACATACCGTACCATGTGTAAATGCATAGACAGTAGTGTTGATAATTACTGCATGAATAACTGCTTAATTGTGATCTAATTAAACCATCTCACTCTATGGATTCCTGTCTCTTTTTTCTCTTTTCTTTAACTGAGCATAAAAGCTGTTAGCGTGACACTAATGTATCATCATTTCATACAGATGAAGCAGAGTTAACAGTCAGAGTCATAGAACCTTAACTAGATACGTTAGTGCAAAGTCTGACTGTTAACTCTGCTCCATCTGTATGTGGTTTAGAAAATATAGATCTCCTTATATATAGATCTCTTTTGTGTTTATTTTAAATTTGACATATTTTTAAAATCTAAGAATTTTTGGTGTATTTTTTTTCTATTTATTATCTACACTCATTGAAAAAAAAAAAATAAATCTCCCTGATAGAAATGTCAGATTGTTGGCACGTCCCAGATATGTAAATGACTACAGGTGCGGTCAGATTAGACACTGGGTCTTGCCACAATACGGGCATAGGAGTGCTTTACAGCTGTACTATAAAAAACAGGTCACAGGGCATGCCTAGAAACCTTGCCCATACAAATGAATAGGATCTCCTTCAGACTATTGTGCCTGTGTCCCTGGGCTTTGCTGAAATGTAGAGTTGAGCGAGCCAAGTCCCCCCTAAACACGATTTCGATCCGAACTTTGGGGGGTTTGAGGCTCACTGAACTTTCGAACATTGCCAGGTTTGGCTCGCGCAAATCCTGAAATGTTGGAGCTAAACTGTGCCTACAGCTGACAGCCATGAGTACAGCTCAGCCCAGCAAGGAAGGAATTAGTTAGTGCTGCAGAGCAGCTCTAGTTAAATCATGGGGAAGGAAGGAATGGGGAGTTTACATTGTACAGCCATCTACAGGGCTGTATAATGTATTCATTGAAAAGAGTGATACTTGCTATCTTTTCACTGATGATCTGGGCCTCATCTTGTGTAACTCTACTCCCTCATGATGTCATTGCTACAAGCGGAGCTACACAAGAAAAGGCCCAGACAAGCAACAAGATGGTAAGTATCACTTTCTTCCCTTTATACATTATAAAGCCATATAGATGGCTGTATAATGTATACATCCTCCAAGCAATAAACTTGTGCTGCTCAGCAGTGATAATTGACTCCTTCCTTGCTGGGCCATTGCATAGCCCAGAAAGATGTTACAGTAAACCAGTGAATTTGCAAGGTTACTGTGACAAAAGATGCAAGATGCTCTGCTGTGCAGCGCAACTTAACACTTTACTGCCGGTTAGCAGCAATCTTGTTCAATGTAAATTAAACACTTTCTGAAATTTCAGAAAGCTTACTCATCTCTGCCTGAACTGCATTTAACAGCATTCTGAGACATGCTTTTCAGTAATATGTCCCTGTATTAATGTAATAATCTAGGTGATACATTCACTATCTAATACTTCCAATATCTAAATCAATCCAATATCTATATCTCAAATACATATCATATCTATCCATCTATGCTTTTAATATCTCTCCTTCTTTCACTATATGACTGTTTGCGCTTTTGCATATCTTACACACAAAGGCCAAAAGTCGCATTACTTTTGCAGAAACTCCAGCTGCGCACAACAATTATGTGGCTTTTTGCTGTTTTGTGAGGCACTCACCGAGTGGCTGTAGCTTGTGGCAGGGGGAAGGGTTTCAAACAGAGGGGACATGGTTGCTCCATGCCTTGGATTTACTATATTTTATGTCTGCTAGCAGGTGAAAATTGAATAGGAGGAGTGCGCCTCGTGATAAATCCAGTGAATTCCTGCTCTGGTGGGGGATTGATTTACACCAGCATGTGAGTTAAATGTCCCCCACAATCTACATATATTTTCACTTTATTTGTTGTACAGTTACCGTATGTTGTATCTTTACACAGCTACTGTTCTTTACAGCACAGGCAAGGACACACTTCTCTATTGAGTAAAAGTAGTAATAGAAATAAATACTCTTACAGGTCTTGGAATAATGTAACAAAGCATTGCTATAGTTAAATTCATACGTTTCCATAAACTGTAACCACACACAATTTCTTACCTTTAATCCTAGTCCACATTCCCTCTCTAAGGTCAGTTAGAATCACTACTATATTTCAAGACTGTTGAAATGTCATTGAAATACTAGAGAAAATAATACATTGCAACTTCTATTTATTTCCTCACATTTCCAGTGGCTCAGAAGTTAACATACACATAGTTAGTATTTGGTAGCATTGCCTCAATTTTCTAACTTATTTCACACGTTTTGGGGCCTACCCCAAGCTTCTCACAACAATTTTCAGACATTTTGGCCCATTCCTCCTAACAGAACTGATGTTGCTGAGTCAGGATTGTAGGGCTCCCATTTACTAAAAAAATGGTTTACTTTCTACTCTACAGTGTCCTGTTATCAATATGTGGGGAGATTTATCAAAACCTGTGCAGAGGAAGAGTGGTGCAGTTTCCCATAGCAACCAATCAGATTGCTTCTTTCATTTTCCACAGGCCTCTTTAGAGGCCTGTGGAAAATGAAAGAAGCAATCTGATTGGTTGCTATGGGCAACTGCACCACTCTTCCTCTGCACAGGTTTTGATAAATCTCCCCCATGGTCTTTTCTTCTGAGCTAAATTCTATGCAGATTTGTGACCAGATCAAATGTCAACCCTAAAATGGTCATAAATTAACTTTGAAGTTCCTTCCGGAATGGTAAAAAGGCTGATAAGAAACCTGAAACAAAATAGCTTCTCTGAAAGACTTTACTGATAACAGGACACTGTAGACCAGTGATCCCTAAGATTATTTGTATCATGAACTATTAATTTTTCATGTAAAATTCATACACATATCCTACATATATCTTACATATCATACATATGCCCTCTTTTATTTGCCACCTAGGTGATCATTTTACTTGAAAAATCACTAGCTCCTGTAAAAATAATTATGACCCATAATAAAGCTTAAAAGGGTTGTTTGCAGCTCTTCCTTCCATTCGACTACAGATTGTATGAAAGAGATGGGCAGTGGATTTTTCAAGTTAAAATTATGACCATGATAAACATAACCATGGTGCTTCACTTCCACACTCAACCTATTATTTCCCCCCTCCATGTGCACCACAGGACCTTACTAAGACCCATGGAGGAGGATAGGTAATGGGGGATGAAATGAGAAACCCTACCCTCATTATTGGCCAATATTCCAAGTGATCAAGTAGGGCGCAGGACAAGAGCAATGGTGAGCTTTGTCCTAGAGACCACAGCCTCCTATGTGTGATATGTAGTGTTACCATAACAAACTAAAGAAGGAGGCAGCTGTAGTACCAGCAGTGGTGCTTCCTCCTCCTTTCAGGTAAGCTTCCTTCGCTGACACATTTTTCCACATCTTTGGAAGTATGCTTGAGGTCACTGCTTATTTGGAAGATCCCTTTATGCCCAAGCTCTAACTTTCTTGATGATATCTTGAGTTGTTATTTCAATATCTCTACATAGTGTTTCCTCCTCCATATTGCCATCTATTTTGAGAAGTGCACTAGTCCCCCCTGCAGCAGAGCAGCCTATCACAATATGATGCCACCACCATGTGCTTCACAGATAGTGCTGTTGGGCTCGCAAGCCTCCCACTTTTTCCTACATAAATAACCAAAGTCATTATGGCCAAACAATTCCATATTTGTTTTATCAATTCAAGCAAACAAATTCACGCTTTTTTCGGGAGAAATTTGGACACAGTTAATGTCCAAAAGGATTTTATTGCACTAAAACAATGCGTTTCTGGTCTGAACAGGACCCTTCCTCAGGTAAGGTGTTTCTGAGCACCTTACTTGAGGAAGGGTCCTGTTCGGACCAGAAACGTGTTGTTTTAGTGCAATAAAATCATTTTTTGGACATTAACTGTGTCCAAATTCCTACTTTGTTGAACCAGCGCCTGGAAAAAGCTTGAATTTGTTTGCTTGAATTGTCTTCCCACCCAACTAGCGAGGCTAATACCGGACGAGCCGAGGCTGCAGGTTCCCTACCAATCTAGATGTCTCCTTAGGTGTTGTACTCTGAGCGCAACCCTACTTGGTAAGTGGTTTTCCGTCTACCATTGTATTGTTACCATGACGTACTTCACATGGGGCGCGTATTGCTTTTTTTCTTTCTCTGCTATATATTTGTTTTATCGGATCAGAGAACATTTATTGAAAAGGTAAGATCTTTGTCTCTAGGGTAATGTTTTACGTCTCTCTCTCTGTCCCTTATTGGCCTACAGACAATACATCAGCCTACACACTATGCTTGCTTTCTGTAGTCTTAAGTCAAGACTGTTTCCAAAGATGCTTAATTTATTAAATTTTAGAGGCTTTGGACCAATACATAAAATACATATCCTTTACAGTTTTCTCACTGTGCTGAGATTTTTAATTACAATGGCAGTCAGTTGTTTTTATCGTTTGTGTTACATGATAAAGATATTATGGAAAAGTGTTTTGAGCCTTGTCTGTCTCATGCAAACCTCCGAATTCCCTGATCCACTTGCCTAGATAAATGTACATATTCTGGATGCCAAGAGCTACTACTATACTAGTACGAGTACTGATTGAGACTATTCTCACAAACATTATTTTGGGCCCAAAAGTCAGTTTTTTTTTTAATTATTGAACTCAATGGAAAAGCGGCTGGTACTTTACATTTAGGAAAATGTTATGGTTTTAATTTTATGGCTGTAAAATTAAGTGCATGCGTTTAAAAAAGTCCTTGTGAAATTTTAGTTTGCAAATTGTATAATAGAATTTGCTATAGGATAAAAACAGATGGAGAATGTCCAAATAAAAGCTGCAAAAACATTTTAAAAATATGTTTATTAAAAAAAAAAAAAAAAAATGCAATTTTTGATGCTGAAAATAGCTGCCAAAAATATTTACCTGTGCAGGAGAGAGCAGAGGACCCAGAGCTCTGTCAGCTAGTATATTAACAATTTCACATTTTTATAGTGGGCAATGTTTTCTCATTAAAGGGGTACTCCAGTGGGAAAAAAAAACATTTCAAATCCACTGGTGCCAAAAAGTTATACAGATTTGTAAATTAATTCTATTTTAAAATCTTAATCCTTCCAGTACTTTTCAACTTCTGTATGCTCCAGAGGAAGTTGTAATAGTTCTATTCTCTCTGACCACAGTGCTCTCTGCTGACACCTTAGTCCGTGTCAGGAACTGTCTAGAGTAGGAGCAAATCCCTATAAAAAACCTCTCCTGCTCTGGACAGTTCCTGACATGGACAGAGGTGTCAGCAGAGAGCACTGTGGACAGACAGAAAAGAACTATACAACTTCCTCTGGAGCATACAGCAGCTGATAAGTACTGGAAGAATGAAGATTTTTTAATAGAAGTAAATTACACATCTGTATAACTTTATGCCACCAGTTGATAAGAAAAAACTAGTTTACCATTGCTTATATATGTTACTCACTAGGGTCCTGCAGATGCTTTACATGTATTTTTTGTGTGTCTAGCCTCCATATTTGGCTTACAAATCTTTCTGTTCTCCTGCTTTCTCATTCTGACATCCACTGCTCAGGAAGGCAAGTGTCGGAGACAGGCACAGAGCCCACCCTCACCATGCATTCAGTTTTTTCCTGAGTCTGCTGTGCAGCGCTTGGTCTCTTCATCCCATCACCGCAGGCTGCTCTGTAACCCCCTTCTCTCTGTTTTCAGGAGTGAGCACAGATTACAGAATGCTAGCCCCACCCACACTTCCGGGACTTTGTCCCTACCTGTGCTTCAGCTGGTACAAAGATAAAGCTGCAGCTGGACAGGACTAGGATCTGGATGATATGGGGACCCCTAGTGGTCTTTTTTTCTAAGCCATCCTTTTTTATAAAAAAAAAAAGGAGATAATTTTTTATGAAGTATATTAAAGGGATTTTCCACCATAAGTTGATTTTAGGATAAAATGTACCAGTCCTCAGTACATTAACTCATCAAAAAGTTATATGGTATCTGTCTGGTATTACCAAGAAAGGAAATAGATATAGTAATCCAATGAATAGATTTATTATATAAAAAAAAACTCAATATATGAGAATTGGCAATAAAATACACTTAAGTAAAAAAGGATAATAATAGTGTGCCTAACGTGGGGCCCCAATGTAATAGTTAAAACGGATGCCACAAATACACATGTAGATACAAAAATCAGTAATACAAGAATCAATATGACTCCATATAGCCCCTAATCTACATAGAAGTTGGATAAATCACCATGTATCTAATGTCACTTATAATAAAGTGACAACCTGCAACAAAGAAACAGCCTGCAACAAAAAGGCTGCAAATGAATACAAATGCAATATTATTGATTTCAGATAGCTGTGGTATCCAATAGTAACCATAAGTTCTATCCTGTAAATAAAAATGAGAAGATCACGATCTTGATATGTAATCCTATATGGAGTTGTGGCCACACTCGTATGTTGTTGCTCTGCATGAATTGAGATAGTCTTTAATTGCCGTTCTGCCAATTGTATCCACTTTATAATAATATTGTATATACACTGTATCAGTGTTCTTGTATCTGTCCCGTATGCTGCACACTCTGTAATTGCTGTATTGTTGCATCGTAATGACTGTAATAAAGTTGTCGGCACCTTCGTGCCCCTCACCGCTCCTGGGACCTGGCTAGCTGTGCCACGCTCCAGCTGGGGCGGCGATGTGCGGCCGTGTCTCTTCCAGCCAGCTTCAGAGATGGCAGTTCTCGGCCGGTCAGCGTGGTTCCCAGTGGCGTCTGACGTCAATGGTCAGCAGTCAGCTGATTGCAGGTCAGCTGACTGTTTAGTTGTAAGTGCTGTTTAGTTGTAAATGCTCATTCTTTAAAATAGTTAAAGTCCTTTTGTTTAAATAGAGTTAGTCAGCAGGCGGTCAATGATCTAAGTGGATATATGGCAATGGTTGTCTTCTTGAAGCGCTGTATGTAGAAAAAGGAAAAACGCACCGGGATAAGGTGCTTAATGTGAATAGAGTTCAGTGGGATCCGACATCCAAGTATAGGCCAGACGCGTTTCGGGGTATGGCAGATTAACACCCCTTCTTCAGTGGTGCATAATAAAGCATAGATAAAGGGGTACTCTGCTGGAAAACATTTTTTATTTTTTTAATCAACTGCTGCCAGAAAGTTAAACAGATTTGTAAATTACTTCTATCAAAAAATCTGAATCCTTCCAGTACTTATCAGCTGCTGTATGATCCACAGGAAGTTCTTTTCTTTTTGAATTTCCTTTCTGTCTGACCACAGTGCTCTTTGCTGACCCTTCTGTACATTTTAGGAACTGTCCAGAGTAGGATAGGTTTTCTATGGTGGATTTGCTCCCACTCTGGTCAGACAGAAAAGAAATTTAAAAAGAAAAGAACTTCGTGTGAATCATACAGCAGCTGATAAGTACTGGAAGGATTAAGATTTTTTTTACTAGGAGTCATTTACAAATTTTTTATACATACACAAGCTCTACTGCATGGATTTTTTAGCTGCTGCCCAAGATTACGGGTGGATCCCTACTCACCACCCAGTACTAGCCGAATAATTCACTAATACAAAAAATACAAGTGTGTGGTAATCAGGCGCTTGCTATAGGGAAACTTATATTGATATACAATACAAAATGAACAAAAACCAAAAATTGTGCTTACATGTGTTAATTTATTGAAGTAATCGTATGAATATGGGTAATCGTATGGGTATATGGGTATAACCTTAGACTTAATCGGGAAATTACTGCATTCTGTGAATTACAAAAAATAATTAGTAAGTGGTGTAAGTTGTGTAACTGTGTTATTGTGCCACTATTACTGCTGTAAAAAACAAAGAGTAATTATCTCTAATAGGGTGGATACTGACAGGTCCTGGTTTGTAAAGAATTCCGGACTATCAGACTCACCGATCTGATCATCCGGTACACTGGAAAAATGGTGTACGTGAGTTAGATAATTTTCCAGCGATGGTACATATACTTCCTACCAATCAGGTACACTATACTTAGTGAAAGGGTACCTGGTTTTTGAAAGCGGTGGAGGTGAATGTCCGTGCGTTCAAATGAATTCGTGTTCGAATCCTGCTGTATAGATGTGGCTTGCGGTTAGAGGGAGAACAGCCCCGGCCGGTGGCGTCTCTACCTCGCTTGCTGCTTGAAGGGATCGGATGCAGTTGGAGCTGGTGAGTGACTTCACTACTAGGGCTCGTTTGGGACAAAAAGATATCCAACGCGTTTCGGTACATTTACAAATCTGTTTAACTTTCTGGCACCAGTTGATTTAAAAAATGTTTTCCAAAAAAATGTTTTTGGAAAACATGCATCTTTAAAAAACCTTTGGTCCTTAAAACAGCAGCTTGTTCTCTTACTATTGTTTTCTACTATTGATCAGGTGCTACTAACAGTATGACTTTTTTGTACAGAAAGAATATTTTTTTCTTCTTCTTCTGTAATAGTATGTAAGACGCATCTTGTCAGTCCTAAACTCTATAAAATTTCTGTTACCTCCTGACAGCCTTCTCCGTGTGAATGGTGCCGGTGTGAGCCCAGCAATGAAGTCCACTGTGTTGTAGCGGATTGTGCAGTGCCAGAGTGTGTAAATCCCGTGTATGAACCTGAACAGTGCTGCCCGGTCTGCAAGAACGGTGAGTGTAATGCTTTGCATCCTACAACGGCTCATTTGTTTTTGCTGTTGCGACATAATGTTAAGCCGCTGGGGTTCTTTTCTGCCATGGTTCAGTTTGCTGCGCAGTTCACAGATTTATGCACATGGCAGAGCTGTGAGAAGAAGCACGCAGGGTTAAAATGCTGCTGTAGGGTTCTTCACACAGCTCTGTACTTTGGAGAGATGCTACCCAGAAGCAAAGCTCTTGGACCTGTAATACGACCATGTTATATGGCTGTATAAGACAAGGCTATTATGAGCCAATCTGGCCGATAAATACACCCAGCAAAAAGCCAATTAATGAAATATTAGCTCAACAGCTGATTGTTGGAAATATGATTGCTTAATGTTCAGTGTGCTGCCAACAATGATAAAGTCTTATATGTGAAGAAGGATGAGAGGCCACTCACCAAATCCGTGTTCCAAAGCTTTATTCTTATGCTGGCGAATTTTTATGCATTGAAAATATAAGAATAAAGCTTTGGAACACGGATTTGGTGAGTGGCCTCTCATTCTTCTTCACATATTTGCTACATCGCGTATCTGCATTTTAATGCTTGAGATTGAGCACCACCTATACCGGTTCACCTGATTCATACCTACACATAGCTTGACTGCCCGTCACACACCATTCAAGATCCTGGTTGTGCCGACTGCTGTCTCTTCCCTCATCATAATGATAAGGTCTTGTTCACTGTGAAATTACGCAGATGAATTCCACTGGAAATTTGGCCGTAATTTACTGCCTACTTATACAATTCATTCAGACATCGGAATTTCTGCGGCGGGCTTTCTTCTGCGGAAAATCTGCTTTCCGCATTCTGCAAAATATAAGACCAGTCATATGTTTTCTGAAATTTCACAGCGGAATCACAGTGAAGTCAGTGGTGCTTGAGCTTCTGCGGAATTCTGTGTTCTGCGAATATAGAAATTCTGCCGAAATAGTGATCTTTCAGGGCAGCTTTTCATGTCTCTTTAACCCCTTAAGGACTCAGCCCATTTTGGCCTTAAGGACTCAGACAATAAAATTTTTACGTTTTCATTTTTTCCTCCTCGCCTTCTAAAAATCAAAACTCTTTTATATTTTCATCCACAGACTAGTATGGGGCTTGTTTTTTGCGCGACCAGTTGTCCTTTGTAATGACATCACTCATTATATTATAAAATGTATGGCGCAACCAAAAAACACTATTTTTGTGGGGAAATTAAAACGAAAAATGCAATTTAGCTAATTTTGGAAGGTTTCGTTTTCACGCCGTACAATTTATGGTAAAAATGACGTGTGTTCTTTATTCTGAGGGTCAATACGATTAAAATGATACCCATTATTACATACTTTTATATTATTGTTGCGCTTAAAAAAAATCACAAACTTTTTAACCAAATTAGTACGTTTATAATCCCTTTATTTTGATGACCTTTAACTTTTTTATTTTTCCGTATAAGCGGCGGTATGGGGGCTCATTTTTTGTGCCATGATCTGTACTTTTTTTTTATACCACATTTGCATATAAAAAACTTTTAATTAATTTTTTATAATTTTTTTTAAATAAAATGTATTAAAAAAGTAGGAATTTTTGACTTTTTTTTTTTTCGTTCACGCCGTTCACCGTACGGGATCATTAACATTTTATTTTAATAGTTCGGACATTTACGCACGCGGCGATACCAATTATGTCTATAAAAAAAAAAATTTTACGCTTTTTGGGGGTAAAATAGGAAAAAACGGACGTTTTACTTTTTATTGGGGGAGGGGATTTTTCTTTTTAATTTTACTTTTACATTTTTTTTTTATTTTTTTTTTACACTTGAATAGTCCCCATAGGGGACTATTCTTAGCAATACCATGATTGCTAATACTGATCTGTTCTATGTATAGGACATAGAACAGATCAGTATTATCGGTCATCTTCTGCTCTGGTCTGCTCGATCACAGACCAGAGCAGGAGACGCCGGGAGCCGGACGGAGGCAGGAGAGGGGACCTCCGTGCGGCGTTATGAATGATCGGATCCCCGCAGCAGCGTTGCGGGCGATCCGATCATTCATTCAAATTGCGCACTGCCGCAGATGCCGGGATCTGTATTGATCCCGGCACCTGAGGGGTTAATGGCGGACGCCCGCGAGATCGCGGGCGTCGGCCATTGCCGGCGGGTCCCTGGCTGCGATCAGCAGCCGGGATCAGCCGCGCATGACACGGGCATCGCTCCGATGCCCGCGGTTATGCACAGGACGTAAATGTACGTCCTGGTGCGTTAAGTACCACCTCACCAGGACGTACATTTACGTCCTGCGTCCTTAAGGGGTTAAAAGGGTTATCCTGGAATAGAAAAAAAATGCTCTCCGTCTGTCTCCAGGTTGGGTGTGGTTCTGCAGCTCAGTTCCATTGAAGTGAATGGAGCCAAGTTGTAATACCACACCCAACCTGGAGACAGATGGGGAGCGTTTTTTAAAGAAATTAGCCTTGTTTTTCTATTTCTGGATAACCCATTTAAGTAAGAGCAGATCAACTTGTACACCTGCTGTCTAATACAGCCCTAAACAATACCAAAAGTTTAAAAAAAATGTTTTTTGTTTTTAGTTAGATTCAAACAGAATTTAAAACAAAAAACTCATCTACGTGAGCTCATTCCCTTGCAGTGTTCATGTTAAGAAGCGTTTTATATACACATTGACACATCCATCCATATTTATTATACAATAGACTGCCAAGTAGCTGCTGACTTAGAAGTCAATTGCAATGATTTTAGTTAAAATGTTAAATCTATGTAAACAACATAAAAAATTGTGCTGAAAGGTGTGCATTCATACTGCCACATCATTTATGAAAGTAATGCTCTATTACTCATTGTAATAATCACTACAGCTTTTCCTGCCAATGAAAAACACAATGACAAAGCAAAGTGAACATTCTTTTCTTGTTAAATGGGATTTGAACCTTTGAAAGTTAAACAGAGGAGTAATAATTGTTGTATAGAACAGGGTGTGAACTGTGTTTTCTTCAAACAGCTAACAGTGGAAATAGTTCTGAATCAGGATGATATCTCCGAATAACAGGGGGCTACAATTTCCTACTTCCATTGCAGTGTACAGTAGATTGACTTGAACTGTATTGTTATAAACGTTGTAAAAAAATAACTATTGGAAGAATGTAATTCCTTCCAACAGGTTAGTGGATCTAGCTGAGAATATAAAGAAAGGTCCTGTACAACAGACTTCATATCAATGTTGCACTTGAAGGGGTATTCCATTTTAACACATGTATCGCTGTTCCACACACTTATTCCTATCCACAGGATAGATTGTGGGGGGTTCTAACCACTAGAACCCCCTGTAATCTTGATCAGAGTTGAGTTCAGCACTCCATTTAGTATACAGGATTTACCTTCTGTAAGCGTTCGCCTTACATCTTTAAATGACAGACACAAATGGGTTTTAAAATGTGGCAGTCCATGAAGAATAGAAATGAATGCACTCAATCGTTTAGAGAACTTGCTTGTAGAATGAACTTAAATCTTAAAAAGCAGTGGAATTCCAAGGGTAGAATCAGATGAGCAACCTTGCGGCAACAGACTGTTTCCTGCTCCCAAGCTCACTTGGGCAGCGGCCCGAGGAAGTGCACTAGGGGGCGCAGGAAACAGTCTGTTGCCGCGAGGTTGCTCCTCTGATTCTACCCTTGGAATTCCACTGTTTTTTTTAAGATTAAAGGGGTATTCCAGGAATGAAAAAACAGGCATTATTTCTTTCAAAGACAGTGCCCTCCTTGTTTCCACTTTGGGTGGGGTATTGCAACTTAGCTCCATTCACTTCAATGGAACTGAGCTGCAGAACCACACCCAAACTGGAAACAAACAGCAAGAGGTCTTTGAAAGAAAAAAAAGTCCTGTTTTTTGATTCCTGGAATACCCCTTTAAAGTTTTACAAGCAAGTTCTCTAAACGGGTGAGTGCATTATTTTCTCGTTTTCATGGACTGCCACATTTTGAGAGACTCTGTCTGCATTGTTGAATAGCACCCCCTATTTGATCCTACTCGTGTGTCTCTGTCTCTCCACCAATTCAGACGTAAGGTCAGGTTTGCGGTGCCGGACCATTTCTATTTTGTGTGAACAAATGGGTTTTAAGCCAGGCTGCCATCTATAAATAGATTGTCGTGTGAGCCCAGCTGTCAGAAAGACAGTCTGAACACTGCAACAACTGCCAGGTACAGTCCAGCAGATCATGCAGTTAAAACAGGACCCTCTGCATGATCTACCTGATCTGCAGTCCAGCGATGAGATCGTTAGGTGTAGTCTTTGCAGTTGGGGTCTTTCTAATGGGCTCAAGGTTTGCCATGAATAAGCCTGTATACTACCGAAGCAGTGCTGTTAAGACTGTACACACAGCCCGCAGCCAAATAAAAATGCTAGAAACCACCCCTTATGTCCCTTCTATAGACATAACAGCAGAAGTTACATTTGCTTAACACAGTCAACACTGTGTATCTATTATTTGCAGCTACACTGACGTCATCCCTGCCCATTTTCTCCTACAGCCACCAGCATTACATAACATTGGAGAGCATTATGATTTCTTACAGTTCATGGTCTGGTGCACCCAAACATAGGAAGAAAGAATAAGTATGTGGAAAATACAGAAGAGATTCACATTTTTCCATTATGCTTATTATCTTTTAGCTTTCAAATACTAATGCTAAATAGTAAATCAAATCTAGCCATTGTCATACTTTGAGTAGCAGCAGTGCAAGCACGACAGTCTTGTACCAAGTACCGTAAATAAGGCAACGCTATAGTTCATATTAGCACATCTACTGATAGTATTACAAGTACAAGGATGAGTGCAGGTAAACATTAAAGAGACTGTGGCCCTTCAAGTACCAGTCATAGTGGCCTGAACCAGACCCTTGCCTACCTAATATTGATTGCCTACCCTGAGGATGATCCATACATTTTTACTGGCTGGATAACCCCATTAAGTTTGGTAAATTTTATAAAATGTTTTTTCCTGCCCAGTTTTTACCTTTATTTCCCAAATCAATAAAATGTAATGGCTTCTTTTATATGAAAATATCTGTCATATCACTTAAAGGTGTAACACTAACCATATGCAGAATCTTTTTTTGAATTTGCATATATGTAGAAACCAAATGTATTATCTTCTAATGAGTGGAAAATTCCCAAACCCCAACTGACTGTATGTCCATTGTATTATTGTCCTATAATAAAACATTGGCTCTGCCAAAAATAAGACAAAAGAAGCCGGTAGCTCTGAACATCTGATTGAGGAAACGATTAATTGACTCAACTCATTGAATGAATCCAAAACCATTGACAGCTGCTTTAATTTGTGATGCTGGAAACCCAATAGGCCATTTCTGAGAATTGACTGTATATTGATAAAACGTTTAAAAAGAAAATTTGGAATTAGCGTGACATGAATGTTAATTGAGAAAGGACAATTACTAAAACCGTACCTGGACCAAGGACAAATTGCGGCAGCGTGTAGACAACGTGTTCATCAATCTTTATTACTTTCTCTGTAAAATATTCATGCATCGAGTGTCATAAGGTCATCATGAATATTCTGTTCTGGCATCAGCAAATGATAAAATATTTGAAGTCCACTAAACGAATTAATGTGATAGAAGACATAGTGCTAAAGGGTACGCATCATTCTTTTTTTTTTGTAGCCCAAATCATTAGTGCATGTAAATAAATGAAACTGAGCAACTTTATAATGTAGTTAGTAAAGGTGATAAAAAGTGTTGATCCAGAGGTAAAGCCAAAGCTCTCTCTATATATATGGCAATCAAACAAAATCCCTGCATCCACAACCCAACTCTAGAATTTAATCGAAATACTGTAACATTAGCCCAGATTTACTATTCCCATCCCGACACAATTTTGGCACGCGTTTTCATGTACCATAATTTAAGCTTATTGCAATACTTTCAAAGGAGAAACCCATACAACCCCACAGATTGCATTTTTAACTCAATGGTGGACATAGTAACATTGTTCATGAGGTTGAGAAAAGACAAGAATCCACCAAGTTTAACCTATAATTTTATTGTGTCCCTACTGAGTTGATCCAGAGGAAGACAAAAAACCCTCTATAAGGCTGATGCCAAATGCCCTATAGTAACGTGACAAATTCCTTCTTGACTCCAGACTAAATCCTTGGATCAATGTTCTGTCCCTATAAATCTAGTATCCATGACTGCAATACTATAACTCTCCAGAAATGTATCCAGGCCCCAGACATATCCACAGGTTTTCTGAAAACACAGATTATTATTAAAATATTGGCCCTGGTTTACTATTGTAAACTCGACATGTTTTGTCGGGTTGTGTGCCAGATTCTGTCTAATTGCGCCAGAAATGAAAAAAAATAAAATAAAATTACCAACCCTCCATTTTACTGAGAAAACCTGAAAAATGGGCATGGCCATCGGGAAAAGGGGGCGTGTCCCTGACATTTTCACAAAAACCCAACATATGTACGGAGATTTCCACAGAACATGTGGTGCATTTCAGCCGAGGAAAACCCGACAGATCAGAGTATGTGTAAAAAAAAAAAGCAATGGCCCTCATTTACTTTGAAAATCGGGTTGTAAGTCTATCTTGCTTTCTTACCCGACTGCTTTTTTCCCCTGGTATTTATTATTATGTCGCATCCTGTTTGTCGCACGTGGGTTTTGTTGGTTTTGGTTTCCAACTCCTCTGAGTTGTCGGGAAAAAAAACACAACAATTCAACAAATTCGGGTTGGAAACCTTTATAAATACGTGGGAAAGCTCAGAAATGTCGGGTTACGCCCCTTTTTCGGGTTTGGGAGAATCCACATCGGGTCCGTCGGGAAAAAATGTTGCATCGTGTTGCAGACTGGCGCACGATGTCTGCGACATGTCGCAGACAAAGATGCGCCAAAAAAAAACAACAAAACAAGTCGGGTTTAGAATAGTAATAGAGGGCCATTGTGTAGGGAAACCTTAGTAAATACCATAGAAAAAGATTGGAGGAAATTAAACCCCACAAAGAAAACTGCACTCCACTGTTAGTAAATCAGGGCCATCATTATAATAATTTTTCTGTTTCATATTATCATTTTTTGTATTATCATTTTTCTTTTTATTTCAAAACATTTTTTTTTTATATTTAAAGGGGTGTTCCGCCCCTAGACATTTTATCCCCTATCCATCCGTAATGACGGGCGATACAGGGGACAGAGCCGCGTGACGTCATGGCGTCGCCCCTCGTGACATCACGGCCTGTCCCCTTAATGCAAGTCTATGGGAGGGGGCGTGACGACCGCTACGCCCCCTCCCATAGACTTGTATTGAAAGGGGCGGGCCGTGACATCACGAGGGGTGGAGCCGTGACGTAACGATGCTCCGGCCCCTGTACCGCCCATCATTACGTGCAGAGCGAACTCGCTCTGTGCTGTAATGATAGCGCGGTGCCGCAGCGGGGATCCCAGGGGTCCCCAGCTGCGGCACCGCGGCGATCTGACATCTTATCCCCATAGGGGGAAAACCTACAACAATAGTAAATCGGGGTCATTATTATATATTTTTTTTAAATCGCCATCAAGCCCCGTATTGAAGAACGTTGGGGTAGTGGATGCCTCCTTGTTACATATATCCATACTGTTTCTATGGAGATATGTAGCACATCCATTCTTCCTTGATTAAAATATATTGCTGGGTGTTTGATGTCAGCACTAGCTCTGCCAAGCAGGATGTACACCAAGGCAGAACAGGCATATTAACAGCCAGGACACTATGACTCTTAAAGGGATACTCCGCTACTGAGCATTTGGAACAAACTGTTCCAAACGCTGGAGCCTTCGCCGGGAGCTCGTGACATCATAGACCCGACCCCTCATTATGTCACGCCACGCCCCCTCAATGCAAGTCTAATGGAGGGGGCGTGACAGCCGCCACGCCACCTCCCATAGACTTGCATTGAGGGGGCGGGGCGGGACGTCACCTCCCATAGACTTGAATTGAGGCGGCGGGACGTGGCTATGACGTCACAAGCTGCTAGCACCGGCTTCAGCGTTTGGAACAGTTTGTTCCAAACGCTGAGCAGCAGAGTACCCCTTCAACTGTTCCAGCACTACCCATATGACTCTTAGTGAATGATATACATATACCATGCACTGGTTTATAACTTCCTTGGTCCACCCATATGTTTTCCTCTTTTTTTATTTTTTATTCTTGCATCAATGTTTACATACAGGTGATGGGGAACATTGAACACATTTTCCATACTTTGTGTTGAATTTCAATCGTCAATGAGTTTTATAATCCTTTCCTTTGTTGTTATTGACAGTAGTGACCCCCTTGTTGTGCCATGTTTTCTTCCAGCCTACAGCTTTTTATCCCCATAATTATTTACAATTTTAGACTGTTAGGATATTTTATAAATGCATATAAAAGTAAATCCATAATGTTTTTTTTTTTTTTTACTTTTGAATGATTCCATAACTTTTTCCTCTTTGTGATTTAGGAAAACATAGGCCATTTATTCAAATAATTTCCATCTCTTTGTTTAAAGGATGTTTTATGCTATAAGTAAAAAGCTGTCTGACCATTCTTGAAGGACCTTTGCACACTGAGGAAATTCAGCAACAAACTTCCTAGTTGTATTTACTTGGCGGATCTGCACCTCCTTAATTATATACACAATTTCCTGCCAAAATTAACCCCTAAAATTCAAAGTCCCATTGAGTAATTGTTGTTCCTGATGGATTTGAACAAAAGAAAAAAAAAAGATTATTCTTTCAAAACAATTAAATTCCTTGTTGGAAGCTCCACTACCGAACCACCGTAGTTTGAATAGAGAAGTGAAATCCAAATGAAAACAATAGAAAGCTTATGCAAGTGGATTCCGCGTAGAATTTCCTCTTGGAAATTCAGAGTGGAATTTGCTCAATGTGCAAGGGTCCTAAATGTGGTGAGTTCATTATATCCACAGCAGAATGGTGTGAAAGGACCGAACACATCTAATAAGTAATATACCTAATTATAGCATCTCTTAGAAAACCTCTAAATATTGTAATATTTCAGATGTCTTATATAGAATAACAAAACATACTCCAGGATTAATGTTAACACAACTGCATGAGAGGCATTCTGCTCTTTAATGGGCCTCTGATTTTACATTGGTCACACAGACGTCTTTTTTTCAGGCTCACTTAGAAACATTGTATTGTGCTTCATTGCATGTCCTAATACCCAGGGATGCCTATTGGAGTCGCATATAGCAGCACCTACACTCATAGCAGAGTTTGTACACTGCTGCACGGGTATGTACATATAGAGCCTTGTGTATAAGCATAGCCGGTATTTTCACAGGACTGAACTACCGTATTTTTTGCCGTATAAGACGCACTTTTTATTCCCCAAAACTGGGGGGGGGGAGTTGGTCGGGTTGGTCCCAGCAGCCATCAACGGCCCGGACCCGCGGCTAATACAGGACATCACCGATCGCGTTGATGCCCTGTTTTAACCCTTCAGACGCGGCAATCAAAGCTGACCGCTGCGTCTGAAGCCAAAGTGACACTAACCCGGCTACTCAGTCGGGCTGTTCGGGACTCCCGCGGTGAAATTGCGGCGTCCCGAACAGCTTATAGGACACCGAGAGGAAACTTACCTGCCTCCTCGGTGTCTGCTCCTGGCCGGGATCCCCTGCATGGCGGCGCTTTCCTTCGACGTCATTACGTCATCCAATAGGAGCGGCATGCGTAGCGACGTGATGACGGCGACGGAGAGCGTGGATTTCGGGGAAGAAGATGTCCGGAGCGTCGGGGACACCACAGGGATGCGGCGACAGCGATGGAGCGACATCCAGGGCAGCGGTGACGAGCGGTGACGGGTCCGGAGCGGCGGGGACACGTGAGTACTACCTCCTATACCAGTGGTCTTCAACCTGCGGACCTCCAGATGTTGCAAAACTACAACTCCCAGCATGACCGGACAGCCAACGGCTCTCAGGGCATGCCGGGAGTTGTAGTTTTGATACATCTGGAGGTCCGCAGGTTGAAGATCACTGTTGGGTGCAGAATATTTTTTTTCTATATTTTGCACCTTTAAAATTGGGTTCGTTTTATATGCCGGTGCGTCCTATAGGGCGAAAAATACGGTAGGTAAATGCATTCATGGAAATGTCTGACTGGACCTGTAAGATTCACACTGTATTTTGCACTTCATTGTTACCTTGTATTGTTATCACCTTATTATAAACATACAGACTAGTATGGATATACACTTGAAATATTTCCATTTATTTGCAGTGTATAATAGCACAGTAGATGGCTGAAGATGGCACATGAACACGATTCACATCACCTGGGCAGACATGGTATACTGAACTAAGGGCCTGCTCGTCCGATAATCACCCTTTGTAATAGGCCAAGCAACCAGCTCTTCCATTGACAGTTACTGCAAACTGCCCGTAAACTTACATTCAACTCTGCAGTAATTTGATGGGCCATAGCTTTGTGTTTTTTGGCTACAATTCGAAAAAGTGCCCTTCTGAACACCGCATCAAGCTTTGACTTTCGACCACAGTTACTTCTACCTGCAGATGTTTTGACAGTCTTTGCATACTGAGATGTGATCAAGGAAACAGCAGGCCTCAACACACCCAGCAACTCGGGTCACAGATGCCCCTACCAGGCATGCAACAGCAATCATTTCCCCTTGGAATTCTTTCTGGTCTGACATATCACGGCCCTAAAACAAATAAACTAATTTTTAGAGCAACACAAGTAAAGACGTTTATCAAGATGATGGTAGGTGTGTCAGGAAGAGTCAACTTGACTGTAAAACAGGGGTGTTGCAGTTGTTTTGTCCAACCCCTAATGAGATATATGTGTCAGCATCACTTTACTTTATTATACTTTTGCTTTTATTTCCAATAATAGAAAATAAGTTATATTTACGCAAGTGAATTTTGTTAAAATGAAAATACACATTAAAGCAGTAACACATATTTTACTTTGATTTTATTCAACATGTTGGGTTGTGTCTAATTTGACATTTGGGCACAGACTGAACTCCGGGTATGTTACGGTAGTCCTCCATAAATCTTTACAGCTTGAATTAAACAGAACGGGAGTAAACTTTCAGTGAAAATATTGGCATCCTTCCTGTATTCAGGGCTCTAGTTTTACCTTTACTGACACATTGTAGTGATTATATAACCAGATTTATGTGTGCCTCCAGTGAAATGAAGGATCAGAGACTAGAGTGAGGTTGGCTGAAGAAGCAATCACGCTTACGGAGAAGTAGATTAATAAAAACTCATCTTTTATAAAATATTGAGCTGGAAGTAACTTCTAGAAGCAGGAATTGCGATCTACTGTTCACATGGGGCAGATGCGCTGTGGATTTTTCTCTGAGGATTTGAAGACGGAAAAATATGCAACCTGAGTACCAGCAAAGTGAATGAGATTTTCCACAAATTTCATCCACATGCTGCATAAAAAACCTGCGCAGAATCTGCATGAAAATTGACCTGTGGGGCAGATTTTACATTTGTTGTAGTAATTTTAATAATTTATTTCTCAGACTTTCCTCACTTACTTCAACCATAAAATAAAACTCTGCAATACAGTAAATCCGCAATGAAATGTTTTGTTGTAAATTTCGCTGCAGGGGAGAATTTTTCATGCTTTTATGACTTTTATGCTGATCTAAAGTGAAGGTGCTCTTTACAATGTATGCCAGTTTTAAAATAATAGTAAACAGTTGTAAAATAATGGTAAATCTGCCAAGCTGAGGAAAGACAAATGCCCTCTCTTTAAAAAAAAAAAAAAAAATTTTTGTACAAAACAAGGATTGCAATTTTTTTTATTCCAAAAAATAGCTCACCAGTTTAATAAATCCCTCATATTGTCCGTTTCTTTTTCAAGTTGGTTAAAGGGGTACTCCTTTTTTTTTTTTTTTTTTATCAACTGGTGCCAGAAGGTTAAACAGATTTGTAAATTACTTCTATTAAAAAATCTTTACCCTTCCAGTATTTATTAGCATCTGTATGCTACAGAGGAAATTCTTTTCTTTTTGAATTTCTTTTTTGTACACAGTGCTCTCTGCTGACACCTGATGCATGTATCAGGAACTGTCCAGAGCAGGAGAGACTCCCCATAGCAAACCTATGCTGCTCTGGACAGTTCCTGACACGGACAGAGGTGTCAGCAGAGAGCACTGTGAACAAGACAACAAAGACATTTAAAAAGAAAAGAATTTCCTCTGTAGTGTACAGCTGCTAATAAGTACTGGAAAGGTAAAGATTTTTTAATAGAAGTAATTTACAAATCTATAGTGCATTACTCCTCACAGGGCCCTTGTGAGAAAAAACACATATATTAAATGTACAAGATCCTAAAATATAAAAATATAGATGGCAGTCACACGCCATCTACACGAGGCAAGTTCCATCTACCCAGCGTGCAGTCTCCGGCTTCCAAGTCCAGCGGTGAGGAGATCGATACCATCAGCGCCTGCCAGCGCTTGGTCTCCTGACAAATCTACCATCGGCGCTTGCCAGCGCACGGTCTCCCGGCGATTCCATCATCGGCGCCTGCCAGTGCCACCAGCCTGGGACGACCATCACCGCATAACATCTGGATCTTGAGAGTTAAAGCCACAGCACCATCTAAGACCGCTGACTGTGATATCTAGGCACGGGAGCTGACAGAGCCACATCATCCAGGACCGGTAAAAGAGTATCCACTTTGATTTATAGTTGCCACACATTTATATTTATACTGCATCTTCACAATACTGTAAAGACGTTATATGAATTTGTCTACATAGAGCTATCTTATATGCCAGTGATATTTTATATTTTTATATTTTAGGATCTTGTACATTTAATATATGTGTTTTTTCTCACAAGGGCCCTGTGAGGAGTAATGCACTATACATTTTAAATAAATAACCATTGAATTATTATTGGAGTACGACCCAATTATCTATTGTCTATTTAATCAAATCACACTACCTTGGAAGGTCCGGGCAATATTTTTCTACACATATTTCGTTATTTTTTGCAGCTGTGGTATAGTTGCATGCCCTGTTGACCTCAGGTAGGGTTTACACATTAATTGTGAGCTGCACTTGCACCTTTTTTCCTTTTCTTCTAATTTACAAATCTGTTTAACTTTCTGGCACCAGTTCATTTAAAAAAAAAAGTTTTCCACCAGAGTACCCCTTTAATTCACACCAATATCCTCAGAAGCTAAATCTGCAACAAATCTAAAAAGCATTCCAGCAAGTAAAAATACACTAGTTGTGTGGGAGAACAGCACTCAGCTATCTTCAACAGTTTCCTAGATGATGAATGGTGCCGTCCCACCGCTCTATTCAGTGGGGAGAGTCAAGTTCCCTGTGGATAGGAGATCTGTTTTTTTAGCCTCTGGCATACCCTTTAATTGTTACTGTACAGCTTTATGGACCTCCACATTTTTAGTCTCAATATTTTGTAACAAAGGCCACAAAGTGCATTCTAAAATGTAATGAACATTGTTTAGTGGGATTCTGCCAGTGAGATCATGTTGGTTTTAGCCCTGGCTAGCTGATGAGGGCAGGTTGTACAAGTGCAGTTGCTTTCTATAGTAATGAACAGGGGTCAAGTCCTAGGGGAAAAAAGTGTGGGAATGGTGTTCCTGCTGTGGAGAAAGTACAGGAACTCAGTTTCCACACATTCCTGCAGGACTTGAGCCCTGGTAATTAATATTAGTAACATAAGGTGTTTGAGCCTGGCTTAAAATATTTTTTGAACAATATTTGCATATGGAATTATTGCTTACAGGGGTATTCCAGCTTTAGACATTTTATCCAAAATGTCTGATCGTGGGGGGCCCGTCGCTAGGACCCCCCGTGATCTTCCTGCAGCACCCGCATTATGTGCGGAGCTGCGTCCCCAGGCTCGGAAAACGTAAGTTTTCGGGACTGGAGACGTGACGTATTGCCACGCCCCCCTTGTGACGTCACGTCACGCCCCCACCCTTAATGCTTATGGGAGGGGGCTTAACGGCCGTTACGCCTCCTCCCATAGACATGAATGTAGGGGGCATGATGTCACAAGGGGGCGTGGCGTTACGTCACATCTTTTATTTCCGAGTCTGGAGACGCAGCTCTGCACATATTTCGGGTGCTGCAGGGAGATCACGGGGAGTCCCAGCAGCGGGCCCCCCGCGATCAGACATCTTACGTTTTTTTCCTGTACTCAAAACCGTGATTGACCACAGTTTTGTCTCCAGGTTAAAAACCTTACTGCAACTGCATAAGTTTTTTTTTAACATGGATGTCAATGGGAAACGCACATGTATACGGTTCCATACGGGAAACCGTAAATGGTTTTTACTTTGCACATGCACATTTGCATCCCAAAGTTGAAATTTTCAAAAAATGTATTTATTTTAAATAACATTTTCAAAAACGTGTTTTTTTATTTTTATAAAACCGGACGGAACCGTATGCACTTTTAAAAACATTTTACAGTTTTAAAACGCATATGGTTACCTTTTTTCCTTATGTTTCCATACGTTTTTTTTTGCCATACAATTTTCTTTAGTAAAACTGATTGAAAACAGTATGGCAAAAACAGGGTGTGAACCCAGCCTAAAAGTTGTTTCGTAGCACTTATTTTATCCCAGACAGAAATTTTTGCTTGTAGAGTAGATAGGAAAAATAGACCATCGATTCCAGGCGTTGCTGGCTCAAACATTGTAAAAGATCCACGTATGCATCACTTTTATTGTAATAGAAAATTATAAAATAAAACAAAATGGATAAAGTGTTTCAAGGGTAACCCTCTCTTCCTCAGATCAGAATCTTTCATTTTTCAGAATTTTAGTTTGGACACAATATCTGGACG
The DNA here is from genome assembly GCF_029499605.1 of Hyla sarda. NCBI lineage: Eukaryota > Metazoa > Chordata > Amphibia > Anura > Hylidae > Hyla > Hyla sarda. The sequence goes on along the minus strand of NC_079196.1, from coordinate 84,950,736 downwards.
TCTACTGGTGTTACTGAACTGGATTATTATTGCCCGAAAACAGTCTAGGATACATTCTTCCGTGCTTAGAATACCATGGAGTTAATGCAGAATTTACTATGATAGCAATTTGCCAACCTATTATAAACTGAGCTATGCCGAATGCAACTGTATACAGTAATCCTACAATTGTAATTGGTTCCAGGATGAACATTGTATGTTAAATCCATTGTATGTTAAATCCATTGTATGTTGAGATTATAACCCTATGGAAAACTGGTAATTTGTTCCAAAGTCTCCAATATGTCAACCCAAAATAAGAAAAAATAAAGATCGATGAAGAATGGCAAGAAAACTTTTACAGATAAAGCAAGTCCTCCCATACAAAAGTCAGAAACTCAAAACATAGGAGGTATATATTTAAGTATATATTTATACATAGGTGCACAAAATGAACAAAACCATTAAGAACAAAGAACAAAACCATGAAAACAGGATTTTCGCAAAAAAACATAATGAATATTTACTGCAAATCAGTGAGACTTCTGCTGCTGTCTTTCAGAGACCAGTTCAGAAATTTACCTTGGCTCTACCTTGGCAAGTTCCACTCTCATGTCATTTTCACAACAATGGCAGTGTTCCCCCACATTAGGCATGCAGTGTTCCCCCACATTAGGCAGACAGTGTTCCCCCACAGTAGGCAGGCAGTGTTCCCCCACATTAGGCATGCAGTGTTCCCCCACATTAGGCAGACAGAGTTCCCCCACATTAGGCAGGCAGTGTTCCCCCACATTAGGCAGGCAGTGTTCCCCCACATTAGGCATGCAGTGTTCCCCCACATTAGGCAGACAGAGTTCCCCCACATTAGGCAGGCAGTGTTCCCCCACATTAGGCAGGCAGTGTTCCCCCACATTAGGCATGCAGTGTTCCCCCACATTAGGCAGACAGAGTTCCCCCACATTAGGCAGGCAGTGTTCCCCCACATTAGGCAGGCAGTGTTCCCCACATTAGGCAGGCAGTGTTCCCCCACATTAGGCAGGCAGTGTTCCCCACATTAGGCAGGCAGTGTTCCCCCACATTAGGCAGGCAGTGTTCCCCCACATTAGACAGGCAGTGTTCCCCCACATTAGGCAGGCAGTGTTCCCCCACATTAGGCAGGAAGTGTTCCCCCCCCCACATTATGTAGGCCAGTGGTCTTCAACCTGCAGACCTCCAGATGTTGCAAAACTACAACTCCCAGCATGCTGGGAGTTGTAGTTTTGCAACATCTGGAGGTCCTCAGGTTGAAGACCACTGATGTAGGCAGTGTTCCCCCACAGACAAACAGCCTCCAGCCATATACAGTGTATGGCTGGAGGCTGTATGCCTGTGTACTGCCCACTTCAGTGCTCCGACCACCGCTCCGGCTATAGCAGTAGGTCTCAGGACCGGTGGTCGGAGCACCGAAGATGACGTGCCGCTGGCCAGCGCGCGTCTTCCTCCTTCTCTATCCCCCGGCCCTGCATTTTTAAACTTAACGCTGGGCAGCAGGGAGTTAATAGTGATGGGGGGAATTGCCCGTCGCTACAGGACAGGCAAACACCGACTGCAATTGCTTGGCCTGTCCTGTTGCGACCTCCCCCGCCGAACCCACGGGACTGACTCACCGAACCCCTGGGGTTCGATCGAACCCAGGTTAAGAACCAGTGGGCTAGAAGCTTCACATCAGTTTATACATGATGGGCAGGTGCTTCTTCCTTTTATCTTATGCACAGTGTATCAAATACAAAGAGCAGTACAGGACCACTATATACTATAGGGAGGTACTACTAGACCACAGATCAGAGCTTGCATTTCAGTAATACAGGGGTTTTACCAGTGAAATGCCTACTCTGAGTGGTCAGATCTTCCGGCTGTTTATACAAGCCATGGATCAGAACTGTTTTTGACATTGTATGCAGAGTATGGATTCAAGTTAATATGGTCGAGGAAAGACGACTGGATGTTGAAAATATTGTAACCTGAGGCCATTGTAACTTTGTAACATTGTAACAACTAAAGACTAACCACACTTTACATATTCACATGACATAAGTGACTTGTAACGCAGGTCACCACAAGGACCTTAACTACTTCACATTAAATCAATTATACAGTAAGTTATACTAAGTAATCTAAGGTATAGACAGCACACATTTAAGAGGAGAAGAGTGCTTAGCTTTGTTGACTGAGACCTGACTTTCATTACATGTTTTCCATCTTGACGCAGACATTGATGATCAATAATCCTTGCTATACACAGCAGTGTTGTATATTAACCAAAGACAAATCACTAACTGACCTGATAGTAACAAGGATGGATGTGCTCACTGTTTGTTGTCTGGAAATATCTAAACAGGATTATGCATCTCTGCTAACACTGGAATACACTTGAGTCTATATTATACGAAGGCTGAAGCCCTTGGTCTTGCGTCCATAGCCCCAGGTCTGCCTTAGGCTCGCTCGCTAATAAGGTTCCAGGACACTTGTTCTGGATCCCCAGGTGATCGGGTGCTACTTTCAGGTTTATGACACACGTGCATACAGGTGAAAGCTGCCTGTCAGAGTAAGCCCCAACCACGGTGACAGTCTCTCTCTTAATTTCTACTGAAGGATAAAACAGAAACGTTGTGTTGGGGATTCTTTGGCAGAGTCTGAAGGTACATGCACAAGACATGCTATAGATGTCTTCCCCCCGAGGGGGCGTGGCCTGATGCCGGAGTGAGCAGACGTGTGCTCTAAGAGCTCCTGCTGCAGTTTACCCTGAAGTTTCACCCTTTCCTGCTTTCACCTACCCCTGGGTGCCGGATCATGGGGAGAGGCTGCTGCTGCAGGTCCAGTATTCCTCCGTGGTGCAGGCGGTCTCCGGTGCTCACGGCCTGCGGTGCTGCGCTGTGGGGTGAGAAGGTGGTCCGGAGTTAGAGAGTGCTGCTGCCGGGGGACCCTTTGTGACTGGGCTGCGTGGCAGTGGCTGTGGAGGAGTCTCTGCTGGCTCTTCTTGGCTTCTGGACCTCCGGGTGTCTTGAAAAACGGGCGCCATCTTAGGCCTTCATGGGTGGGGCCTTCTTGTGGTGCGGCAGCTGACGTCATCCTGGGGACTGTGCTGGAGCCTTCTGCATCTCCCTGCTCATCGCTGCAAGCTCCTGGTTCCCTGCAGGGGTTCTTGTGTGAGTACATCTGCCCTGACTGGCCCCTTGCTGGAACCTGTGGTGCGATCTCTCTCCTCTGTGGACTGCCTGCCCCCTGAGGTAACTCTTCCTGCCTGCTTAATACCACTAGTGACTGTCTACCTTCTCTCTGTGGGTTCCTGTCCTGCTGGGACTTATGGTGCTCCTTTTGCCCTCTGAGGACTGCCTGACCCTCTGGATGACACCTATTGCCTGTCATACATACATGGTGTTTCTCTACCTGCACTCTCTGTGGCCCTGACTTGCTGGGACTTGTGGTGCCTAAGCTGTCTTCTTAGGACTGCCTCCCCCTGGGGTTGCTCTCTGTTGAGAGCCTGCTGGGACTTTTGGTGCTCCCCCTGTCTCCTGTGGACTGCCTGGTCCTCTGACTTACACTCACTGCCTATTTTATATGCCTAGTGCTTTTCTACCTGCTCAACGTTTGGCCCAGGCCTGCTGGGACTTGTGGTGCCTCTGCTGTCTTTGATGGGCTGACTCGTCCCCTAAGGTGCCTTCCCCTGTCTGTTTTCTTTACCTGGTGCCTCTCTGCCTGCTCTTTGTGCTGCCCTGAACTGCTGGGCCTGGTGGTGCCTAAGGACAGCTATATTTATAGAGATGACCTTCACTCCGTGGACTGTGTTTCTAGTGCTTCTCTACCTGCTCCCTGTGTGGCCCTGATAACAATGGGTGGCCCCCGTGGTAGTCAGAGGAACAAGAAGTCCAAACAATATGCTGATGCCTTGCATCCAACCAACGAAGAGGCCTCTTCTGATAGGGGGTCCTCCCGTTCCTGTGGCCCCTAACAGCAGGATCCTGGAGCTCAGACCCCACTTGCTACTATGGTCTCTGCGCAAGCGGCGAAAGTGCTGAGACAGTTTTCCAGACCTCAGGATCGTTCCGGGGGTGACTCCCCTGACCAGCCTCTGTCACTACCTGGGGGGTCTTAGGCCTCCCAGCAACAACTTTCCTGTGAAAGGCCTGTCTACGATGCTACAGCTATGGACCATCGGTTTGCAGAACGGCTGGCTGCCTTTACCTCCTGTCAATCCGTTATAGTGACCGAAGTTGATTAACTGCGTCAGGAATTTGTTATTCCGCGACATGAGACCCAAAAGTTTTGTTGCACAGAGGAGGTGGAGGTGGAGCGCAGGGCCTCTACGCTGGAAGACACTGTTCATCCCCTGCCAGACAGGGTGGACTCTCTACAACGCCAGGTTGCGGGAGTATTGAGCCGTATGGATGACATGGAGAACCGCTTGAGGCCTTGTGGGCCTTCCTGAAAAGGTGGAAGGGAATGACCCTGTGTTGTTCCTTGAAACTTGGCTGAAAGAGATCCTTCCAGCGGACACCTCCTCGTCCTTTCCTTGCCAAACTCCTACACTTCAAGGATAGGGATGTTGTTCTCCGTGCAGTATGTCTCAAGGGAGAGGTCATTTGCGAGGGGAGCAGAGTGTCATCTATGAACAGAAGCTTCATGAGGCAGACTAAAAACTAACCTCCAGAAAAACCTCCAGAATGTTCTCTGCCCTGAACATTTAGTTAATCTTGAAATTCTTGTAATCCAACACGTGTAGATTATTCAAATTGTTTTCAAGTAAACAATGAAAACACATTTCTTTTTTCAAAGAAACACAGTCACAGCAGTCGGCACTCCAACCCCGTAGAAAGTCCTGACTAATAAGTTACACAATGGAAATAGCAGCAGTGATCGGGGAAGTGCGGGGTGCGTATTCTTAGAAACACAATTCAAACAAATCCAGCACAGTAGAAAATGAAATCACACTCACCGCTCCCGAGAAAAAAAAAAAGGTTTATTCAACTTAAACAGGTAAAGTGCCTGGTGCTATACATGGACGAGACGTGGCTCTTACAAGAAAATGGGTGACAGCTGTTGCGCGTGCACACAGGCAAGCTTCCTTTTTTTTTTTTCCTCGGGAGCGGTGAGTGCAATTTCATTTTCTACTGTGCTACATTTCTTTTTTAATGTTGTATTGTTAGTTGTTTTTATAGCCTGGCTTACTTCAGAACTTATCAGATAGGTTGTATTTTTATATCATGACCATGAGAACTTAAAGTGGGAGATAAAAAAAAGCGTGTTTTACTATTAATAACTAACTGCTACCAGTTAGTTATTGATAGTTGTCTAAGGAATGATCTGCCATGCTTAATGCACTTGGGCAAACAAATGATCAAGATCCAATGCTGGCAGCTCCCTGTGCAATTAACCAATTCAATCCAATAGCGAAATATTTGCAGCACTTACTTGGTTTTCCTTGGTGCAATACATATTTTTTTTATTTAGTAATCCATATAGCAGAATAAGTAATGAAAGAACCAATAATGGCAAGGGGCTGTTTTGAAAACTAACTCCACTTGCTGATGCCCCTTTGCAAATGCCGACCGGGAGACAAGTCCGGAGATGCTGCAGACCATGGCATTATGTTAAGAGCATTCAGGCTGCTCACAGTAGCATAAGCAAGAGTAGCCTAGTATTATCATTGTTAAAGGGGTATTCCGGGCAAACACATTTTATCCCTTATCCAAAGAATAGGGGATAAGATGTCTGATCGCGGGGGGCAAGCTGCAGCACCCGCATTCTAAACCTCCGGGTTTCCGGGACTGGGGACGTGACGTCACATCACGCCCACTCCATTCATGTCTATGGGAGGGGGCGTGATGGCCGTCACACCCCTCCAATAGACATTAATGGAGGGGGCGTGGCGTGACGTCACGTCCCCAGTCCCTGAAACCCAGAGGTTTCCGAAACCGGAGATTATGCACCCGCATAGAATGCGGGTGTTGCAGGAAGATGTAAGGGGTCTCAGCAGCGGGCCCCCCGCAATCAGGCATCTTATCCCCTATCCTTTGGATAAGGGATAAAAATTTTTTGGCGCGGAATACCCCTTTAAGTTGAAAATGGCTCCTTGGGAAATATGGCCGTACCCCTGATTCCATGATCAAATCAATGTTAAGTCAAACTGTTAGTATACCTGGAATGAAGACTGAAGAAGTCAGGATACCACATATTATGCCACCCCACACCATAATCTCAGGAGTAAGGTCAGTGTGATGTTCCCTCACTTGGTCTTCAGATCAATCTCTGGCTATCATTAAAGAAGCACATTTTGCATCTGAGACATAAGAAGACCATTCCTAAGTAAATTGCTTGTTCTTTGACACTAACTTACAGTCAAAAAAACATAAAAGGCCTACTTTCAAACTATTATTTATTTGACTCCTTTTTACATAACACAAAATCAAGCTGGTGGTGCCCTGAGCTGCACGCCAGACACACCATCAGTCTTATATTCTATATATCATAGACCACATAGGAGTATTTTTTTCTACATGTCCAATCTTAAGAAAACTGTGTATGCTTTGGGACTAAGTAGCATTTAATAGGACATAAAAACAAAGGCATTTTAAAATGTATAATATCTTAAATTAAATGTGTTGAACAATTTGACTTGACAGTGATATTCCCGCCAAACAGGAAAGATCAATGAATATCATATTTAATAAGAATCACAAAAGAAAGAAGGAAGCGGAGCACTCACCATTCTGTTGGCAGATGAGTCACTTCAACCGGGTGATCTCTGGACCGGCCTAGGATCCATGCAGGGAGGCGGCAGCTGGCGCTTCGCCATTAGGCGCTTCGATAGGCTGCTGAAAGTCATATTTAATAAGATGCATGAGAAGTATTGAGACCATTATGAGTAATGGGTATATTTTGGTGCTTTATACCCGGAACATATGTAGAAAATAACCACAGGCATAACCACCTTGGACAGGAGGACTTCATATTTGTTTGCCCCTAACTTACAGGTTGTACTTTATGTGGAAAGGGGATCTCTGCATAGAATCTCTCCAACCAACCTGGGTTGTATTGCTAATTTCCAGGCTCCCCATAGCAGCTATATGAGCGCTGCACACTTACTGTACTTTATAGAGACTGTTACAATATTAGGCTAAATAACCAATATTATGTGAGCTATTACAATATGTGTTAGCTAGCTTTTTATTTTACCAAATGCTTTAGATTAAAATCATACCTTCTGCCAAGAGTCAATTGTAAGTCCGAAAGAATAAGTGTAGAAAATCCTCTTTTAACCAGTTCCTACCCTGAAGGCATGGAAAGGTACATGGCAAATCCCTACATGACAATCAGAGTCTAAAATAATGACGGGCCCAGTTATCTCTCCTGCTCCTGTCTGCTCTTCATATGTAAACAAGCTGAGCGATCCTAAGTATGATAAATCTATCCCCAAGCAAAGAACATCATTCCACAATCTATCTGAACAGCCTAAACCAACAATCATTTCTTGCAAATTACAGCTGTAAAACCTTTGGAGTGACTCTCGCCCGCACGTCCAGCTGCGCTTCTAAATCTCCCTGTAAAACTAGAAATTGATTTTCCCTTTCTTTATGCCAGCCTTAATTCTAACACGCTCTCTGTGGGTAGGCGGATAAATGCAGAAATGTCCAGATTTACTGATTGTTTCACTATCGGTAGCTATTTGTCTGTATTTTGTCATGTATTTTGAGTGACATGCTTGAAGCGGAGCGATCTGTTTGATTTGTTCCTTATGATTTCACAGACACTCTCACCTGGCATCCAAAAAAAAGCACAGTCTTTGGAAAGACATTGAAGGAAAATACAAAAACGTAATTAATGTCTTTGCCGCTCCAAGCACTTCAGAGGCCACGATTTATATTCATTTAGGAATGACGTTTTATGCAGTAAGGCTTTAAAGGAAAATTGCACATAAATCTTTTTTTTTTTTCTTTAGCTAATTCCCCCAAAGCTTCAGAACTGTGTTGGCTCCACATCAGGGACTTCTAGAGTTTGAAGCTTTTCTGGTTTTGAAAACAAGAATAAGACAACAACACTACACAGGCAAATCCTTGGCGGTCTTGGACATAGGAATTTAGATGAAAAAAAATTAGATTCATCTTATTTCATATGATTCCATTGCATTTTAAATATTAGGCTTACCAGGTTCATCCAGACTTCAACATCATTGCTAATTTATTTTTAGAGGCTGTTAAAATCCTACTTACAAACTATGACCTTGTGTTTAAATGAAGAACATATGCAGAGCACAGAAAATGGATGAGCAGAAAGATACTGTATGTTCCTGGATGACAGTGGCCCTTGAACCCTATTTAAAGGGGTACTCCACCCCTAGACATCATATGCCCTATCCAAAGGATAGAAATAAGAAGTCTGATCGCGGGGGTTCCGCCGCTGGGGACCCCCGCAATATAGCATGCAGCACCCACCGTATCTGCTTCCGGAAGCTCTGGAGATTTTGTTTCCTTACCACGGGGATGGAAGATCGTGATGTCACGACTCTGCCCCGTGTGATGCCAGGCCCCTCCCCCTCAATGCAAGTCTATGGGAGGGGGCGTGGCAGCCGTCACGCCCCCTCCCATAGACTTGCATTGAGGGGGAGTATAGGGGCTAAGAAATCTAGGGGTGGAGTACCCCTTTAAAGGAGTAGTCCGGCGTGCACTTTTCCAATTTTATCACACGGAGCTTCAGCCTATCACTGGCCGCAGCGATGTTCCGCCCCGGCTAGTGATAGGCTGAAGCTCCGTGTGACGTGCTGGGCTAACAGGAAGTAAGAAGAATACAGCCCGGGGACCGAACACCTGTACCGGGGGCTCGTTGGCAGGTAAGAGAAAGTTTGTTTTCTTTTATTTTGCAGCCCGTACGGGATAAAATGAGAAAAGTGCATGCCAGACATATCCTTGAAGGGAGACTCTGGCTTACAGATGAAAATAAATTATTTGTTTACTAAAGACAAAGAATGTCACCCACTGTGTCTTCTCTTCAAAGTGAGACTGTCACTGTGGATGTCTGTTACATACTGCAGAATAAATCTATGTAGATCCAATTTTCCAGCTCTTTAATACTTTATTTAAAACATATTAAAACCTTACTTGCCAATATAAAAAGAAATGCCAAGGCATTTCAAGTGTAGGACTGGAGTGCTTTGAATCTGTACCCTTTGTTTTGTCTTTATTTCCTGTTGCTATTTTAACTCTCTCTGACCTTGACTTTGGCTTTCTTACTGGATTTCACTTCTGTCACACTCCTTAAATTGGTTGCCTGGGGCCTGTTGTCTACTGGTTCCAACCTCTGGACAATCTATTGGCTATTCCTTTGTCTCATCTGTCAGCTTGTCGCATCCTGACTTGTTCTCTGTTGTAAAACCTTAGTTAGAGTCTGCACTTTGCTTCTGTTCCATCAGCACTCCTGCCATCAGTTGGGGACTATTCTGGGGACCACAACCCAGGAATCTGTTGGGGAAAGCTCATACCTCCTGACAAGGGTTAAAGGTGATGAATGGGGAGATCACCAAGACTACATATCTTAGTCTAGCCAGTGCCAAACCGATAGAATTAGCCGATGTAACGCCTATTATTGTCAAACATTGCCAGCAGTCAGTCAGCAAGATATGCTCTATCATTCAATTCTTTCGCCTTTGCTAAAAGGAGTGGTCCTGATAACAGTGATATCTTAGTAGATTTCTACATATATCCTCTTGTTTTTGTAGATTCAGCACAGGAAAACTTTCATAAGTGATAAAATTGTACTAATTCAGCCTTAGGGACTCCTTCCATGCATACTTAGAACTGATGACACACCCTTACCCTATATATCTTTTGCATCCATCACATTCGGCCTTGTCATTTCGTACTTATGTAACATGTTCACACAGCTCATCTCTGTATTGCACTTTCTGATTCTGGTTATCATTTGTCCTAGCGCCGCCGAGGGACCCATTTATGCCTATTGAACCACTGACGGTATCCTTTATTGTTCCATTTAAGTTGGTAGCATTACTTACATTACAGTAGTTCCACTTGGACTTTCCTTCTTCTTGTTTCTACAGCTCATCTCTATCTAAGACTCTTTAAGAAAAAAAAAACAAGTCAGATCACAAACTAGACACTGAATCGTAGATTTTGAATTCCACATATTTGCACAGACATCAATTTTATGGTCCTCAAAGCCCATAAGAAAGGTGAAGCTTGTTATCTTGTGACTAGCTGCTAAGAATGAAATGACAATAAAAGCTGAATACAAAAAGGAATGCCCTCTATTCATAAGACGAGAAGGATTCAAGGACTGAGGTGGTATACCAGCTCCATTTTCTGACTCCTTACAACGAACTTGTGTGAGATCACACCCTGATCCTTTCTGAGAGCAGTAAAAGCTGCGGGCCATGGTATTCCTTGGAAGGGATGAGAGGACGCGCACTCTCCTGAGAAATGCCACTTCAAGTTGTGCCGGGTGCATCACACAGATGTGTCACAGAGTGTTAAGAGTTTTCTGCCTCTAAACTGAGATGTGCCTTTCACCATTAAAGTCACGAGTCAATTTTTTCTTATGATGTTTTGCTTTGGCAAGCTTGGTGTAAAGCTATAGTCACTTATTGGTTAGTTTCAATGTGAATTAAGGTCATGTCCCACCAGCTCTTGAAGATACTGCTCTTTTATCATGAACAATGAGTTGGCCTAGACCTTTTTTATTGCAAGGCTGTATAATATAAGCTACAAATCTGGGTCTTGAAACAAATGTAGATTGATTTTAGAACAGTAGGAGGTCACTTGTTATTACCTTCACAGTAGCTGAGATTTATAATTATTCAGGCAGCAGGGAGGCAGAGGGAATACTGTGTAAGAAAACCATCACTGTTCTTATGGTTTTATTATTGTAGTGTATATACATTCCTCTACATTCAATTGCAACATTTATAAAAATCACAGCATTGGTGGACATGTTAATGATATGCAAATCCTAAAAAAATAACAAATATTTAAAACACCTCAATTTACTTAGTATTAAGTATGAGTGCCACACGCAGAAATACACACATTTACATGCCTAGTAATGCTATCAGTGAAGTTATTAAGGGTTGTCTGAGGAATTTCCTGCCACGCTGAATGCACTTGAGAACACAAATTATGAAAATCTGCTGCTGACAGTTCCCCTTGCAATTCACCAATAGGTGCTCAATGGGAGAACAGTCCAGAGATTCTGGAGGCCAGGGCAGTACATTAAAGGGGTACTCTCGTGGAAAACTTTTTTTTTTTTAATCAACTGGTGCCAGAAAGTTAAACAGATTTGTAAATCACTTCTATTAAAAAATCTTAATCCTTCCAGTACTTTTTAGGGGCTGTATACTTAAAGGGGTACTCCGCCCCTAAACATCTTATCCCCTATCCAAAGGATAGGGGATAAGATGTCATATCACCGCGGTCCCACTGCTGGGGATCCCCGGGAACGCCGCTGCAGCACCGCGCTATCATTGCTGCACAGAGCGAGTTCACTCTGTGCGTAATGACGGGCGATACAGGGGACGGAGCAGCGTGATGTCATGGCTCCGCCCCTCGTGACATCACGGCCCGTCCCCTTAATGCAAGTCTATGGCAGGGGGCGTGATGACCCACGCTCCCTCCCATAGACTTGTATAGAGGGGGGCGGGCCGTGACATCACGAGGGGCGGAGCCATGACGTAACGATGCTCCGGCCCCTGTATTGCCCATCATTACTTGCAGAGCGAACTCGCTCTGTGCAGTAATGATAGCGCGGTGCCGCAGTGGCGATTCCCGGGGGTCCCCAGCAGCGGGACCGTGGTGATCTGACATCTTATCCCCTATCCTTTGGATAGTGGATAGAATGTCTAGGTCATGACCACAGTGCTCTCTGCTGACCTCTGCTGTCCATTTTAGGAACTGTCCAGAGCAGGAGAAAATCCCCATAGCAAACATATGCTGCTCTGGACAGTTCCTAAAATGGACAGCAGAGGTCAGCAGAGAGCACTGTGGTCATGGCATCAGAGGAAATGCATTTCTTTTTTGGATTTCTCTTTAGTATACAGCCCCTAAAAAGTACTGGAAGGATTAAGATTTTTTTTATAGAAGTGATTTACAAATCTGTTTGACTTTCTGGCACCAGTTGATTTAAAACAAAAAGTTTTCCACGGGAGTACCCCTTCAAGGCGATGCAGGCTGGTCACAGTAACACAAGCAACATGTGACCTGGCATTTTCATGTTGAAAAACAGAGATACTTTGGAGGAATCGATGTTCTACTGTTTCTATGACCAAATTAATGTAACGCCAATTTGTTACTATATCTGAGACACCCCACGCCATCTCAGGAGTAGGACCATTGTGACATTACCTCTTTATGGCATTGCCAACGTGGTCTCCAGACCTATCTTCAGTTGCCATTGTGTGTGAGACAACAGTGGGACTTATAATTGAAGAGGATAGACCTCCATTTTAGCCTCCATTGCTGTCTTGCTCTGCACCATGATGATCTTTGTGAGCAGTGGCTTGTAGTCACCTGTAGCTGGATGTCTGGCTTGTGGAACAATGTCACACAAGTGCCTTCTGATGGTTTGTTCAACGTCAGTGTTCAACGTCCTAAGATGACCTTCACCTCTGTGCCCCTCTTGCTGTTATTCCAGTTCCTCATTGGTCTCCCAAACACTGGAACATGCAACATGAACTGTGCTGACATCTCAGTGTTTGCACATAGTGACCGGTCTGATTAATAAACCAAGGTCTCTGAGCTCAATGTTTTTTGTTCCTCTCAGCTTGCAACAAGTGGTGATAACAGAGGTGAATGAGAATGGAAGCATAGTTGTGGATGGATTGAAGGGAAGCAATAGAGTTTGATGGAGAATCACAGAGAAGGATGTTGCAGTAGCCCAAGCAGGAGATGATACGAATATGTACCAATAGTTTAATTGAGATAAAGTTGAGCTCTAAGCAGATTTGAGAAATATTTTTATGGTAAAAGTGGCAAGAAGTGAAAAGGGTATGGATGGTTGGCCTGAAAAACAGTGCATAATCGAAGGTGATACCAAGGATGCAGACTTTTGGGACTGGGGTGAGAGTGAAGCAACTGTGATTAATAGATCAGTTGGGGAGGTGAAGTAATATAGTGAAAAGATAATGAATTCTATTTTTGTCAGGTGTTTAGTTTAAGAAAGCAGGAGGAGAAGAAGAAAGATATAGCTGACAGCCGGATTGAAGGGAGATAACATCTGGACCAGAGAGGTAGATTCGAATACAGGAGGGGGACTTTAAGCCATGGGATTTTAGCAGTTTTTCTGATGTATTGCAAAATTCTCCCTTTTGACTTTTTCAGTCCTGTTGTTGTCACCTGTGTGACATCCCAGTTAAATTTCCCGCCATGCCGAGTTACCGGTGGCTGGGCTTGCTTGTTTTGTTTGGGCATCCGGGGGGATTTTGTCTGCAGGATGATGATCATGGGCAGTAGACTAGAATTTGTGGGTGAGCAAGCATGTGGCACGGCTGGGCGTGTAATGCTGGCCGCAGGCATGTGAGTATTTTGATCAGCAAAGTATGACCTCTCTAGGTAAGGAGAGGTTGCTGCACCGGTGTGATTCACAGCACAGCCCACCTTCTGGCTCCAGTGTGGCAGTGTAACGGGGGCTAGGAGGAAGCAAAACTACTGCACAAACTAACCTGGATTTCACTGGTGGGTGCACTTCAGTAAGCTGCTACAGATTTGCCTGCTTGCTGAATCACATGGCGGGCACTGACATTTAGAGTAGTAGGAGGGGGAGGGGTGTTTGAGGCACAACACTCATTTATACAGTACATACGCTCATAGCATTATATATTGCACACAAGCTCATAGCATTTATATTGTACATACTCTCATAGCATTTATAATGTACATATGCTAATAACATTTATATTGTACACACTCTCACAGCATTTATATTGTACATACGCTCATAGCATTTATATTGTACACACGTTCAAAGCATTAATATTGTGCACACGCTAATAGCATTTATTTTGTACATACGCTCATAGCATTTATATTGTACATATGCTAATAGCATTTATATTATACATACGCTAATAGCATTTATATTGTACATACGCTCATAGCATTTATATTGTGCTCACGCTCATAGCATTTATATTGTACATATATTCATAGCATTTATATTGTGCACACGCTCATAGCATTTATATTGTGCACACGCTCATAGTATTTATATTGTACATACGCTCATAGCATTTATACTGTACATAAGCTTATAGCATTTATATTGTACATACGCTCATAGCATTTATGCTGTACATACACTAATAGCATTTATACTGTACATAAACTTATAGCATTTATATGGTACATACGCTTATACATTTTTATTGTCCATATGCTCATAGCATACTGTTCTTACGCTCGTAGCATTTATACTGTACTTATGCTCATAGAATTATATTGTTCATATGCCTGTAGCGTTTGTTTTGTCTATACACTCATAGCATTTGAGAAAACAAAAAACTTTGTGCTGTACATGCACTCATAGAATTATGTTGTACATACGCTTGTAGCATTTATACTGTACATACGCTAGTAGCATTTATACTGTACATATGTTCGTAGCATTTTTACTGTATATACGCTGCTAGCATTCAAACAGTAGATACACTGGGAGCATTCAAACGGTACATATGCTGGTAGTTTCATATTCTACATACGTGGTTTTACTGCAGATTTTGATACTGTACATATGCATAGCTTTTTTTATCATACATACAGTACATAGCTTTCTTACTAGTCTTACTGTATACTCTCACAGCATTTATACTGTACATGCACTAGTTCATAGCATTGACTTAGTGCATCGGTCGCAGGGTTTCGTGCATTGTTAATTGCTTTGTTAATTGCTTTTATGTGGTCTGTACATAATGTAAGGATTCCTCCTTTGGGATAACTCTGGGATCGTCCTGGACACTGCCACAGGACACGTTTCCTCACAATAAATCGTCAGACAATGGTTATTCATGCAAGTCTGGCACCTTGCCAGCTTTATTTAGACAGGTTGCAGGGAAAAAAACAAACATAACGCAGGAACAAAATAAAATCCTAGACCGTCTGATCACTGACTACACATATCAGCATGCCCTGACTACTAACTGGTGAGCTACCCTTAGCCAGTTAAACATGTGCCTCCTGCAACCTGCTACTCACAGTTCACACCGCTATGTGTTTCCTCAACAGGGCCTGTGTCTCCCCCTTACAGCTAGCCTGCTGTTTCCTAGGAAGAGCCAAGATTACACTGAATCTCTTCCTTATAAACACCTCCCCTCTCTGCTGCCTCACTCATTAAGCCACAGGTGGAGGTTACTCCACGGTGAGCCAAGGAAATACACCCTTTCCTTGCCACAGTATCGCAGTGCATAGGCTTCACAGCAGGTACATGTTCGTTGCGTTCTCACGTATTTACTTATAGTACTTATTTGATGCATGTTTACAGTGTTTGTTCGGTATATTATATAAAATATTGCTTTATATTTAGTACACAAGTTTATAGCATGTTTGTACTTTCATTTATTCGATGGACTGTTCCAACTTTTCTGGTATATGGTTAGCATGTTGGTGTGTACGGTTGGCAGGTTATTCTGTACATACGGTCAGCATGTTTTGTTCTGTGGGCACAATTAGCATGGTTATTCCGTGCATTCGATTAGGTTGCTTTAGGCTGTGCATGGTTAGCTCTTTAATCTATGCGCAAACGGTTAGCATGTTTCATTATGTGTATACGTTTAGCATGCTTTATTAGGTGCATGCAGTTGGAATGTTTTATTAGGTGCACACGGTTAGCATATCATATTCTGTGCAGATAGTTAGCATCTTAGTCTGAACATATGGTTAGCATGGTGATTCTGTTTTTATGGTTAGCATGTTGATTGGGTGCATTCGGTTTTGGTGTATTAGGGGCATTCGGGTATATAGCAATTATGTTTAGCATTGGTTTTGGGTGCACGTTTCTAACCTTTTACAGTACGCACATTTATATTACACGTTCACAGCACCCATTCTGGGAGTACATTCATAGCCCCTATACCGAGCACACGTTTCATACTGTCAGCCACGTTTGCAGTGGGGATTCACTATTAGTTATTGTCGCTTGCAAGTATCTCATGTTCATAGCATTTCATCATGCAGGTGGTCATAGCATTCATACAGGGCACATGTTCACAACATTCATTCTGTGCATACAGTCATATCAGTTATCATGCAGATTCTCAGTGTATTCACAGTGCAAGCAATTGTTTACTGCACTTTTGTAGCATTCAAGGGTTCATAGCATTCGCCTCTTCCGTCTATACGGTTTCAAAGCATTAGTCACATGGTGCATTCCACGCCTGCAGGGTAGTTGCTCTATATTAGTTATTGTTGCTGTTACATCTTCAGAGCAACATCACGACACATAGGAAGTGTATATCTGTCATGCCTGCCACGTTTACAGGAGGATGCACTGTGTTGTTATTGTTACTGACACATCTCGGGGCAATAGAGTTGTGATGTATAGGTAATTGTATACCCTTTACGTCTGCCATGTCTGCAGGGGGATGCATCACATAAGTTATTGTAACTGAGACGTTTTCAGAACAATAACCTCTTGACTTAGGTGGTCATTTACTGTTGTGCATGTCACGTCTGCAGGGGAATGCACCATATAGGTTATTATTACTGACTCGTTTTCAGAGCAATAATGTCACGATATTGGAGGTTGTATACCGTTATCTATGCCTCGTCTGCAGGGGGATGCAACACATAGGTTGTTGTTGCTGACACGCCTTCAGAGCAACAATATCTCAATGCAGTGCTGGTTTTACCCATTGTGTCTGCCACATCTGCAGGGGGGTGGACCCACTTAGGTTATTGTTACTGACACGTCTTCAGGCCAATAACATTTCATTATATAGATGCTGGTATGCTCGTGTTTGCCAAGGTGGTAGGGGGATGCTTGTCATGACCTGTTACTTACAGGAATAGGGTTATCACGAAGCCATACCAAATACTTAATGGTATTACATGCTAGCTCTTTTTAAGTTTTTTGGCCCTTTACAGGCATTTCCCCCATGGCTCCTTATAAGCTAATATGGCAAGGTTTGCCTCATTCACACAGGTATGGTTACACTGTTTGGCAGCCAGGGACTTGGATTTAACACAGTTACACATATGTCCCTCCACATTGTTGCATGGTTCGTCATGCGAGGGAGTATGGTATTTTGTAAACGCCATAGCCAATGTTGTCAAATGCCTGGGGTCAGGACGAGGTACGCAATAATCAGTTCTTGTTACTGCTGTTTTTTTGGCCCACTATAGGCATGCCCACGGTCACGGTTTTGGGCACACATCTAACCGCTGTAAGTATGCTTATGAATATTTGTTGTTACTGTTATTATTATGAATATTGTTGTTGTTCTGTTCCTCTTATTTTGTATCATTAATACTGTGATTAGTCTCAGGTATGTCCCTTACACTTATAGCCATGACCACAAACCGTATTTTCTTCAGCCTATGTTATCCTGTTGTGTACTTGATGTTTACACTTTTTTACCCATGCTGCAAGACTACCACTCTCTGAATTTCTTCCATGGGCCACTGACATCTAATAATGAGTTGCCATTTATTTATGCTTCTGACATATGATTCAAGCTTGTATGAATTTCCTGCATGACTGATTGGTCCAACTATTCTACCCTACCATATGTCCTGGGGAAAGTCATTGTTAGGTCCCAAGCCTAGTGCTGCAGTCTAGTGACACTTCAGTATTGTAACATTGTGGTTGCATAATTCAGTGACATCTGTTATAGTGGCTTTCAAGATGACATGTTAAGGTCACGAAATATTTGTAAAAATGATTGTATTAGGTAGTCCATATAGTGTGCTTAGTTATATTTCTATGGTATCCTGTAGAAAACCTTGACATCCCTGCTCTTTAGAAAAAAAATAATTTACTGTATATGATAGTAGTAACACTTGGTAAATTTAATAGCAAAACAAAGAACAATAGGTGAACAAAGGGAAGAACTGTAAGAGATATATCATCAATATCTTCTCACATTAAAGTAGTGATAGTTCTTGAAGAGCAATAAAAATCTTAAAGCAGTGATGTCAAATCATATAAGCCAAATAGAAACCTAAATGAAACGCCATAACAGGCACCCATAAAGTGTAAGTTGACACTGGGAGTCAAGGAAAACTGTGCTTATTGAAATGGAAGGCTTTCCTCCTCCTCTCTCTGCTCCAAAAAGCATTAGGGCATAGCTCTAGTTTTGTCCTGTGTTTTCAAATCAATAATAAAATTTATAAGATGAAAAGAAAAAAATTGCACTTATTGTCATTATTAATATATACAAAGTCTCATAACAGCATAATACAGACAATATGGTTTGCATATGTCCATGATAATATGGACTTGTTCAGAAACAGTAGAAGAGATAAAAAACTGTACATCAAAAAGCTTAAAAAAAATCCCCCCCTAAACCCCCCCCCAAAAAAAAAGGCAAACCAGCTGCAGAGCAATTATAGGTCATGAGGTAAGCAGCCTAGTCTAAACCGTCAACTCCTGAGAGACATTCTGGGGACATCAGCAATCACGTTGATGTCCACCATAAATCCTTCAGATGAACATGGCATCTGAAGCATTAGGGGGGACGTTGTGAAACTCACACACAGTAAGATTGCAGTGATCTAATGAGTCAAGATGGCGGCCAAAGCTCTGCTTACCTCCTCCAGGGCTGCACCAGTCCTCTTGTATGGTCTGCCTTCTAACAGACTATACAATTAGATTGTCAATATCACTTATCAGTGCTATGCCAATGCTTAGCACTGAACTGAACAATAGCAATCAATATATTGTTAGAAATAATCCCCTATGGGGACGTAAAAAAAAGTAATAATTAACTTATATAAATGCAAATAAGCCCCTCTCCCAATTAAAATGTAATCACCGTCTTTTCCCATTTTACAAATACAAAAAAATGACAACATTTTTTTATAAATTAATATAGTTAATATTGCCACATACGGAATTATTAAAAATTATGTAAATGATCCAACATTACAGATTTTTGGTCACATCACATAAAAACATGTTGATAAACAGCCAGCATATTTGAGGACAATATGGTACTGTAACACACATGACATCTTGTACAAATGCACCAATCTGTTCCCTTTAACCTCTTAATACAAGGCATGACCAAATGAGATGGAAAAAAGATCCTAATGACTCCCTGCATTTATTATTGATATCTGTACATGTATTAAGACTACTGGTAGTCAAGTAGGTTCGGGATAAAATAGAAAACTTGACAATGAAATTTGGTAATACCGATGGAGAAGTCGTGGCAATGGATCGTCACCTCCTCCATGAGATTACCCTGATCTGCTCCCCTGCAGGACCTGGCAGAAAAAAAGGATTTTCTGTAGCAGAACAGCAGCTCACTCTACAAAATAGAGATTGTTTTATGGAAAGAAGCTTCTATTAGAAATTTTTTGGGTTGAAAAGGAGATTTTCTTAAAGGGGTTATCCAGGAATAGCAAAAAGCAGCTAATTTCTTTCAAAAACAGCTCCCTGTCTGTCCCCACGTTGTGTGTGGTATAACAACTTGGCTCCATTCACTTCAATGGAACTGAACTGCAGAACCACACCCAACCTGGAGACAGACAGGGAGCGGTTTTTGAAAGAAATTTGCTCTGTTTTTCTATTCCTGAATAACCCCTTTAAATATGCCACCTGCATATTGGGTTTGCAATGCATGCCACATTAAAAGCAGAAAAAAGTTGTTGGTGAAAAAGAAATTTCCTTCAGCTGTTGAAATACACCACAAAAACAGATATCTCCCAAAAAAAAAAAAAAAAAAAAAAAAACACTACCTTAATTTTTCAACTAGACGTACTTGGTAAAGATAGGATTTTCAAAAGTAGGTTATTGTGGTCTTGTTCTGTATTTATTGCCCTATATTTGTCACCGAAGATATAACATTTGTGAGGAAATGCATCAGATTACGAAAATAAATAATTTTTAACAATCAATACTCCATGGTTTATTATTCGATTTTACTTAACTTCACTAAACACAAATGCTTTCAATTTATAATACAGTGTCTATATTCCTGAGGATCTCCCTGAGGAAGCCGTGGGGTGAAATGCATGTTGGGGTCTGGGGTGGAAGTCATGGTCACTTTCTTTTTTTGACTATGTCTGAAGTAAAGTATATACTTTTGTGGTATGCTTTGTGCTTTGTCTGCCTTGCAACCCTGCCTTTGATTCAGTTAGCACCTACTGGGTTGCCTTTGGCCACTAGTTATTTTTGTTATGATATAGCAATTTCTTTACTGCTTTCTATTTTATTTTAATACCTGATCATCTTTTGTCATGGCAGCATATGTCTGCTTGCCTGGCATTTTGGCATTGTTTAGGCCAGCTTTGCCTCTTTATTCAATTAACATCTTTTGGTAGCTATTGGATATTTTATACTTATGAATTGGTCTTTTTATATCTATTTTATAGTATCAGCCCTATTGCTTATTTGTATACTGTGTACCATATCTGATAATATTGTTGTGGCTTTCACCTTTATCCCCCACATGATGCATGTTTTTATCTTTTTGTAAGTGTTCTGAATAAACTTTTTACGTCTATACTTGTTATTGCCTTTATTCTTATAAATGCGGGTGCTTTAGGTCAGTGGTCTCCAACTGTGGCCCTCCAGATGTAGCAAAACTTCATCTCCCAGCATGCCCAGACAGCCGTTGGCTCTCCGGGCATGCTGGGAGTGGAAGTTTTACAACATCTGGATGGCTACAGTTTGGGACCACTGGTTTGGGCTAAGTTTCCACTTAGTTTTTTTGGGGCATGCCAGAAAAAAAAAGGGACCCTGAAGAGGACGCGCCGGAGCCCCGAGGTCATGTAAGTGATCGACGGGGCACACGGCACACCGTAAACGGCTATCCGGCAGCAGCTGAAGCAGTCTGCGCTGCCGGATAGCCGTTTATGCGATGGCCCCGACATACAAAAGCATCATATGTTGATGCTGCCTTCAAGATACGATGGCCTCTCATGATCGTATGTCGGGTCCATCGTAGGCCGAGGGGTCACTGTAATATATTGCATTTTAACATTATTTTTGTTTCAGGTACTGGGAACATTTGTATTTGTATTATGTCCTTACATATAATTATTATAATTATGATATCCATCCTGTCCTCCTCTTATTGCCCTCTTATTGCTAGTCTCCTGTCACAACCAGAATACCTGCATCCAGATATAATAAAAAAATGAATATTGACGTGTACAAAATAGGGAAAAATAAATGCTAATTGTACAAAAAATATTTACAACTACCAGCAATATAAAATATATACAACTACCAGCAACCCGCAAACCTATAGCCTAGGCTTATAAACCCTTCTGAACATTACAGAATTAATTACCGTATATACTCGAGTATAATCTGAGTTTTTCAACACGATTTTTCGTACTGAAAACCCCCCCTCGGCTTATACTCGAGTGAACAAAAAAATGCTTCTGGCTTAGCTGTGAGGGGATGGGCCAGGCCATCCATCTTCGGCCATCTATGCTGCAGGGACCGTCCCGTGGGGACATTCATGCACAGGGACATCACGGACGTCTGCTGCGCAAGGACGACCCTGCGCGTCATCGTCAACGCAACATCACTAGTCCGTGGCCGGCCTGGAGTGGAGAAGAGGGCCTCCCAGGGACAGCCTGGAACGACTAACCCTCCCCACCGGTAGGTCCCTGCAGCATAGATGGCCGAAGATGGACGGCCCGGACCAGCTCACTCTTCCACAACTGGGGAGGTGAGTAGAAAACAAAAGGGGGGTCTTGATGATGACGAAGGGATTGACAGGCGGTGATGATGAAGGGGGGGATGATGAAGGGGGGATGATGACGAGGGGGATGATGACGAGGGGGATGATGACGAGGGTGATAATGACGGGGTGATGATGATGCGGGTGATGATGATGAGGGTGATGATGGTGAGGGTGATAATGACGAGGGTGTTAATGACGGGGGTCTAGATGATGACGGGGGTTTGATGACATGGGGGGATGATGTGTTTCAATAACTTTTCCTAGGTTTTTGGGGTGAAATTAGGGGCCTCGGCTTATATTCGGAACGGCTAATACTCGAGTATATACGGTAAACATTAAAAACATAATAACACACATAAATCTTTAATCATGTATTCATTTTTAATATCCAAATTAAATTCATATATGATTTTACGCTTATTTCATTATTGCTCCCTGCTGGCTTTTTGATGTCCCTGCCCGCACACAAAAACCCTTCTTATCTTCCACCTAAAATAAAATTGTGTTTTTCTACATACATACCGTATTTATCGGCGTATAACACGCACTTTTTAGGCTAAAATTTTTAGCCTAAAGTCTGTGTGCGTGTTATACGCCGATACACCCCCAGGAAAGGCAGGGGGAGAGAGGCCGTCGCTGCCCGCTTCTCTCCCCCTGCCTTTCCTGGGGTCTAGAGCCCTGCTGTCGGCCCTTTTCACCCCCTGGTTATCGGCGCCGCTGCCCGTTCTGTCCCTCTGACTATCGGTGCCGGCGCTGATAGCCAGGGAGAGAGAAGCGGCGCCGACAGCCAGGGGGAGAGAAGGGGCAGCGGCACCCATTGCCGGCGCCGCTGCCCCGTTGCCTCCCCCCATCCCCGGTGGCATAATTACCTGAGTCCGGTCCGCGCTGCTCCAGGCCTCCGTCGTGCGTCCCCGGCATCATTGCTATGCGCTGAACGGCGCGGCGCATGACGTCAGAGCGCCGCGCATAGCAACGACGCTGGGGATGCACGACGGAGGCCTGGAGCAGCGCGGACCGGACTCAGGTAATTATGCCACCGGGGATGGGGGGAGGCAATGGGGCAGCGGCGCCGGCAATGGGTGCCGCTGCCCCTTCTCTCCCCCTGGCTGTCGGCGCCGCTTCTCTCTCCCTGGCTATCGGCGCCGGCACCGATAGTCAGGGGGACAGAACGGGCAGCGGCGCCGATAACCAGGGGGAGAGAAGGGCCGACAGCAGCGCTCTAGACCCCAGGAAAGGCAGGGGGAGAGAAGCGGGCAGCGACGGCCTCTCTCCCCTGCCTTTCCTGGGGGTATATCGGGGTATACACGCGCACACACGCAGCCTCATTTTTTCATGGATATTTTTTTTACCCAAATATCCGTGGTAAAATGAGGGTGCGTGTTATAGGCCGGTGCGTGGTATACCCCGATAAATACGGTAATTCATTTTCTAGCTATCAATAAATGCCATAGGTACCACTTCATTTTTGTTATTTTTCATATTACCCTACAAAATTATCACAAGATGCCTATGTACATCCCTTTTTTTTTCAATCTAAGTCCAAAAAAGGAAAAAAAAAAAAGTCTGCAAAAACGCCCAATGTTAAAACCCACATGGCGTTTTTTTTATGGCGTTTTTTCACTCCCATAGACTTCAATAGGAGAAAAACGCAAGATTTTGCTGAAAAAACGCCATAGTCTCAACATTTTGAAAATGTCCCACTGAGCCCAAAAAGGCAGAAAAATGCAAACAGTGGGGAAAAAAAACGGTAAACCAAAAAAACGGCAAGTGTATATATAGCATTCTGCTATTCTCTACTGAATTGCAGCTAAAATGTGGATGCAGCATTTTTGCCCAGAAAAAATGCCATGCGGACGGTCTGGCATTTTACAAAAAATCTAAGTGAAAACTTAGCCTTAGGTTGCTTTACAGTGTCTACATTCATCTAATGCAGTGCATCCTCGTACTGTTTATTTACATTTATAATAATTACATTGACTGCATTATTTTATTTTATTGAAATAGAAGTAACATAATATTAAACATACTCCTACACACGTAAAAACAATCTGACCTGCGATAATTAGGACAAATGTATTTAATCAGTAATAACCCACAGCAGTCGACTTCATTTTAAATTCCACAGAGATCTATTAAAAGAAATGACATTACTTCAGCGAATTAATAACATTGATTTCATGAAAAGGAAGTCATAAATCTTTCTACAAGCATTATGTAAAGTCCTGTAAAATGTTGGGAAAGTGGTTACTTCCCACAAGTGCTCTTCATTCCTTCCTGTAATACAGAAAGTCACAGGTGGACAGTAGAGATAAGCGAATTTTTGAAAAATTTGATACGGCTGATTCACCGAATTTTTTGAAAAAATTTGATTTGATCCCAATAAAATTGTGGTGAATCGATATTAAAAATGGCTATTTCTGGGCTATAATAGTGAATAATACTCTAAGGTGCTATGTACAGTGAATCAGACTGTTAGAATAATTAAATACTATTCATAGATTAAAGCATTATATATATTTAAAAAAATATTAATATAAAGTGCCAGGGCTGTAATAATAGAATTAACGTTCCTATCCAGGGTGTTTATTTCATTCCCTGAATATATATGCTATTGTATGCTACTAGTGGTCCCCAGTTAGACCTGTATACAACTCCTTCATGCAACAATATTTCCCAATGATCACATATACTGATACCGCGATATAATGCACATCACAAACTTACAAGTTACTTAGGTGCTAGTTCTTAATACTCGGTATTCACCTTATGTCCTGTGTTTGTGGCGTTTTCCTCCGGTACAGAAACTTCCTGGGAGATGACCTTGCTCGGAACGTTCCTATGCTGGGAGGATCGGCGTCTTCTACCAGCTGGTTCCGTTCCATAGTAAGTTGCAGATACCTACGACTGTTTGAGACATCACTCCAGCTGCCCATACGGGTGAAAAAAAAGCATCTAATGCGTTTCAAAAATTGTGATTTCCTTCCCCAGCATAGGATCGTTTCAAGCAAGGTCATCTCCCAGGACGTTTCTGTACCGGAGGAAAACGCCAGTCAGTGAATACTGATACCTCGCATAGTATATGGAGTATTAAGAACTAGCACCTAAGTAACTTGGAAGTTTGTGATGTGCATTATATCGCGGTATCAGTATATGTGACCATTGGGAAATATCGTTGCATAAAGGAGGTTTATATAGGTCTAATCTGGGACCAGTAGTAGCATACAATAGCATATATAGTCGGGGAATATAATTCACACCATGCATACTGATTCCCTTCCCTGCATCTTGATTCCTTTAAGGTAGAACTGCTGAGTGCATATATATTTCACTTTTTTTAGAGTAATAACAAAAAGGAGTTAATGAAGAAATTTGTTATTTTGAATTGAGTCGATATTCGGATTCGGTCCGAATCAAATTTTTAATGAAATTCGGAACGAATTTGGATTTGACCGATTCGATTGGCTCATCTCTAGTGGAAAGCTTAGCACTTACTTCAAATGGAACATTAAACTTTTATTTTTCAGAACTCTCCACTTTTATCACTTTGCTACCTACAGCCACATTACTTGTTCTTTACGGGAACAAACATTCTATTTTCCAGGTTATAAATTACTTTCTATATTGAGGCATTCAATGTATTACATTTTACAGTGTTGTCAAGTACAAGTGTTGGAGGTGCAGAGGCCCTTTTTTTTATATATAAAGCTGCCATAAAAAATAACTTGCATGTCCTTGGCTGAGGTCATTTTCATTTGTTTACAATGTGTGTCCTTTGTATGGACAATGGTCAGGTTTTACATAACACAGAGGCCGCTCATACAACTACTATGAGGCCCTTGGAGAGAGAGGGCCTGGTTGGTTCCATTTAAAATTGCAATTAAATGGGTTATCCAGCTATTAACCCCTTAAGGACCAAGCCAATTTAACCTTAAATGGGTTATCCAGGAATAGAAAAACAAAGCAAAAAAAGCTCCATGTCTGTCTCCAGGTTGGATTTGGTTTAACAACTTTACTATTTAGTTTAAAGGGGTACTCCAGCCCTAAGACATCTTATCCCCTATCCAAAGGATCCAAAGGATAGGCGATAAGATGTCTGATGGTGGGGATGTCTGATAGGCGATAAGATAAGATGTCTGATAGGCGATAAGATAAGATGTCTGATAGGCGATAAGATAAGATGTCTGATAGGCGATAAGATGTCTGATGGTGGGGATGTCTGATGGTGGGGATCTGATGGTGGGGATCCCGTCATGCAGCACCCACCTGTCTCAGCTGCACGGAGTGACGATAGCTCAGGTTCTGAAGACTCATGACCATGGGGCCAGAGTATCGTGATGTCACGACTCTGCCCCCTTGTGATGTCACACTCCGCCCCATCAATGCAAATCTATGGGAGGGGACGTGACGGCTGTCACCCCTCTACCATAAGCTTGCATTGAATGGGCGGGGCGTGACGTTACAAGGGGGAATAGTCGTGATGTCACGATACTCCGGCCCTTTGGTCGAGAGTCTTCAGACATGGAGCTATCATCGCTCCGTGCAGCTGAGACAGGTGGGTGCTGCATGACAGATTGCGGTGGTTCCCAGCGGCGGGACCCCTGTGATCAGACATCTTATCCCCTATCCTTTGGATAGGGGATAAGATGTCTTAGGGCCGGAGTACCTCTTTAATGAAACTGAGCTGCAGAAACCACACCCAACCTGGAGACAGACGTGGAACTGTTTTTAATAGAAAATAGCTGTGTTTTTCTAATCCAGGATAATCCCTTTCGTTTTTTCCTACTCTCCTTTTAAAATCCATAACTAATATTTTTTTACCTACAGACCCATATGAGGGCTTGTTTTTTGCACAAACAATTGTGCTTTGTAATGAGATCTTTAATTTTACCATAAAATGTACAGCGCAACCAAAAAAAATATGAATGCAATTTTTAAATTTTGGGGGTTTTGTTTTTTATGCAGTGCACTTCATGGTAAACATGATACACTATCTTTATTTGGTTGGTCAACGCGATTTAAACGATACACAATTTATATTGTTTTTCTATTATTTTACTATTTTAAAAAAATGCTAACTTTAAAAAAAAAAAAAATTGGTATTCATAAAATTGTCATTTTCTGTCCCCTGTAACTTTTTTTTTTTAGTTTTTTTTGGTATACTTTTTAATATTTGGCTTTTTATAAAAAAAATTTTTACCATATATGATGTTTTTAAAAATCTGTATTTTGGTGATTTTTGGTGCTGCCATGCCGGATCAGAAACATTATATATTAATGGTTTGGACACTTACGCACGTGGCGATACCAAATATGTAATTTATTTTTTTATTTTTTGGGGGGGAAAATAAGGGGGATCTGATGTTTTATTAGGGGAGGGGGTTTTATATATTTTTAGAACCTTTTTTTATTTGACACTTTTTAAGTCCCAATAGGGGCCTTTTATATGCAATCATTAGATTGCATTTACTGTATTATGCTATGCCTATGGCATAGCATTACACAGTAAGATCGGCGAGCCAGGCTGCATCATTGAATTGGTGATCGGGTGGCAGGAGGCAGGTAAGGGGATCCTCCTCTGCCATTTTGGCTCACGGAACCCCCATGATTACGCCGCAGGGGTTCTGTGAGCTCGACAAACTTTTCTAAACTAACTCAGACTATGTTCCCTAACTAATCCTAATACTCCTCTCACCCTTAAAAACATTTCAGAGCTTTAACCCCTTAAGGACCAGGCCCATTTTGGCCTTAAGGACCAGACCAATTTAATTTTTGCATTTTCGTTTTTCCTCCTTGCCTTCTAAAAATCATAACTCTCTTATATTTCCATCCAGAGACCAATATGAGGGCTTATTTTTTGCATCACCAATTGTACTTTTTAATGACATCACTTATTTTACCATAAATTGTAGGGCGCAACCAAACAATTATTATTTATGTGGAAAAATTTAAAAGAAAACTGCAATTTAGCAAATGTTTTAAGGTTTTGTTTTCACGCTGTACACTTTCCGGTAAAAATGACATGTTTTGTTTATTCTGTGGGTCAATACGATTAAAATGATAGCCATGTTATATGCTTTTCTATAATTTTACCGCTTAAAAAAAATCTCAAACCATTTTAACAAAATTAGTATGTTTGAAATTGCCCTATTTTGATCACCTATAACTTTCAAATTTTTTCATATATGGGGTGATATGAGGGCTCATTTTTTGCGCCATCATCTTTAGTTTTTATCAGAACCACTTTTGCTTAGGTTTTACTTTTTAGAAATTTTTTATTAATTTTTTTTGGAATAAAATGTGACAAAAAAAGCAGCAATTTTGGACTTTTATTTTTTATTTTTTTACGTTTACGCTGTTCACCGCACGGGATAATTAACAATATATTTTAATAGTTCAGACTTTTACGCACGCGGCGATACCAAATATGTGTATAATTTTTTTTAACGCTTTTTTAAGGTAAAATGGGGAAAACTGACATTTAACTTTTTTTTTTTTTTTACACTTTTTATGACTATTCATAGCAATCATTTGATTACTAATACTGTTCAGTGCTATGTATAGGGCATAGCACTGATCACTGTTATTGGTCATCTTCTGCTCTGGTCTGCTTGATCTCAGACCAGAGCAGAAGACCCCAGGAGACAGCTGGAGCCAGGTGAGGGGACCTCCGTCCGCCATGCTGGATGATCGCATCACCGCGGCAGCGCTGCGGGCGATCCGATCATCCATTCAAACTACCGCACTGCCGCAATCTGTATTTATCATGGCATCTGAGGGGTTACTGGCGGACCTCCGTGAAATCGCAGATAGCAGCCGGGACCTACAGCGCATGACGCGTACACCACGGTACTCGTGGTCATGGCAGCGCATAAATGTACGTCATGGTGCGTTAAGTACCACGTCACCATGACGTACATTTACTTCCATTGTCGTTAAGGGGTTAAAAAGCTGTGTATCATACCTTTTTTCTTGCCCACATAGTGAAATCTTCCAGCAGAAGAAAGTGGGAGTTTCCCAGCAGGAATGATGTCACTGAAGCCTGCAGTTGCAGTGCTGTGATAAATAGAAGACCTTAAAGGGGTACTCAAACGCTAGACATCTTATCCCCTATCCAAAAGATAGGGGATAAGATGTCAGATCGCCGGGGTCCCGCTGCTGGGGACCCCCGGGATCTCGACTGCGGCACCCCGCTATCATTACTGCACAGAGCACACTCGCTCCGTGCATAATGACGGGCAATACAGGGGCCGGAGCTTCGTTACATCACGGCTCCGCCCCCTCGTGAACTAACAGCCTGCCCCTCAATACAAGTCTATGGGAGGGGCGTGGCGGCCATCACGCCCCCTCCCATTGACTTGGATTAATGGGGCGGGCTGTGACATCACGAGGAGTGGAGCCGTGACGTCAGGATGGTCCGGCCCCTGTATCGCTGGTCATTACGCACGGAGCGAGTCTGCTCTGTGCAGTAATGATAGCAGGATGCCGCAGCCGAGATCCCGGGGGTCCCCAGCAGCGGGACCCCGGCGATCTGACATCTTATCCCCTATCCTTTGGACGGAGTACCCCTTTAAGCTCTGTGCAGCAGCTTTCAGGGAGGCTCATTGCAGCTGTCAATCAAGCTCAGTGCAGAGAAATACTTTCTGGGTTTGGACTTTTGCCATTACAAGCAGGAGACCAAAATCTGATGGCCAGAAGTATACAGCCAAAAAAACTTTAAAACATTTTTTTTTATGGAAGCCAATTAAAAAAATTAAAGGAACAAGGAATAACTAAATGAAAAACAAAAGAAGGAAGGTATGAATGAGTAATGAATACTTCTGTTCAGTATTTACAGAAGAAAAAGAAGGAATAGGTCCTCAATTAGGGAGGAAGACTAATGAATCATTTCATGCATGTGTCTTTACAGAGGAAGAGGTTCTACGTTTGCTGTCTAAAGTTAAGACAAATAAGTCAAAATTATTAAAAGAGCTTAACGGTGAACTAGCAAAACCATTAACAGATTCATTTAACCAATCACTGGTAACTGGAGTCGTCCCGGAAGATTGGAAATTAGAAAATGGCGTGCCAATTCACAAGAAAGGTAGTAGGGAGGATTCAAGCTACTATAGGCCAGTAAGTCTGACATCAATAGTGGGGAAATTATTGTAAACCCTACTAAAGGATAGGATTGTGGAACATCTAAAATCCCATAGATTGCAAGAGGAAAAACAACATGGGTTTACTTCAGGGAGATCATGTAAAACAAATCTTATAGATTCTCCAGCCTCCACCTTCTGAGATGTACTCGTCTTCCCAATGACAATTCGATCAATCAGTAACCAAGGCAGGACATTGGTCAGTGATTGACTGAGCAGTTGTCAACTGCTGAGACTAGTACATCTTGGAAGGTGGGGGCTGGAGCGCTTGGTGAGGAGAGATGGCCCTGTTTTGGGTATCATGTGGGATCCCAGTAGTCAGACCCCTCGATCAGATACCTATCTCCTGTCTTGTGGATAGGGGGAAAGTTTTAATAGCTTGCTAATTCACACTGCCAATAGGGGACAGCCATGCTTGTGTGCCAGCCCTACTTTGTACATTGGGCCATCAGAGGGGGACAACCAATACTCCAGTAAGGGCCCCAGGCTCCCAGGGGGCCCTGGCCCCCACTGCACCCCACTGCAGTAGCCCTAGCACAGAAGAAGAAGACTGCTGTTTAAACAGGGGTCTCCTGCTTCTGTACATACGCTGACCACATAATTCGCTCCCCCCCTGATCCTCCCGTGCCATGTTATTCCCCCTGAAAACGTTATTCCTGACAAATCCTCCCCCTCCCTTTATACCCCCTGTGCCACATAATTTCACCTTGTTCCCCCCGTGCCATTTAATTTCCCTTTTATTATCCTCTGAGCAAATTCACTCCCCCCTCTTTACCACTCCCTGTGCCATTTCATTCCCCTGTGCCATTTCTTTCCCCCTTTATCCCACCTGTGCCATTTTATTCCCTCTTTATCCCCCTGTGCCACTTTATTCCCCCTGTGCCCTTGCCCAAATCATCCCCACCCTCATCCCATTTGCCGCAACAATATTTGTTACAGTTTGCACTCCGGCCGCACATGTGGCCGCGAGCGCATTGTCCCTGCTCCTCGCGGGGCCGGGATTCGCTTTGCGGGACGCGCCCACAAGCGAATCCCGGCCCATCACTTACCTACTTCCTCTGACTCCTCTGGAGCTTTAAAATTTAAAGGGCCAGTGCGCCCATAATGATCACTCACACCTGACACTATTCTTTAAAGTCCCTTCACCTCCCCCACTTCTCTGCCGGATCTTCAGTGCCATTTGCCTGAGAGAAAGTGTTCCTTTTGCCTGTTTGCAATTCCTGTGTATCCAGACCTTCCTGTTACGTTTTTTGACTGCAAACCTTTGCCGCCTGCCTTGACCTTCTGCTACTTTTGACTATGCTACAGCCTCATCCTTTGGTACCTCGCCTTGTCCAGTTACCTGTGTGGTCAAGCCGTGTCGGGGGTGGCGACCTGGGTGCCGCCTGCCGCAGCAAGCCCATCCTGCCTTGCGGTGGGCTCTGGTGAAGACCAGCAGCACCTTAGACTCCGCTCCCCGATACGGTCCGAATCATGAGCCACACAGGTGGAGGATCCACTTCCAGCTTTTTGAAAGCTTACATCCCGGTGCGTGACACACTTTTTCCCTTCCCTCCTTTACCCGTTCTTCTTACCTGGCCAGCAGGCTCAGGTGCTGGGGCTCTCAGCGGGTTTGACATTCCTCAGACATCCTCTGCGCTGCACTTAACGAGAGCAGCAGCGGCAGCTGCGGCCACTGAGGAGTGATGTCACTCGTCACTGCTGGCAGCTACCACTGCTCACAGCCTCTCAGTGAGTGCAGCGCAGAGGATGTCAGGAGAACATCAAACCCACTAAGAGCCCCTGCACCTGAGCCTGCTTGCCAGGTAAGAAGAACAACAGGGGGAGGAGGGAAGGGGAAAAGTGATGTGGCACTGGGGAGGGGGTGATTTGACATGGGGATAAATGGCACGGAGGGAGAAATGGCACAGGGGGTAAAGGGGGAATGAAATGATACAGAGGGTGATAAAGAGGGGTGACGAATTTGCACAGAGGGTAATAAAGGGGGAATGAAATGGCACAGGGGAAATCTGGGGGAAATTATGTAGCACAGGGGGTAAGGGGGATGATTTGGCACAGGACACAGGTGAAATAAAGTGCGTTGAAGGGGGGAGGAATGAAGTGGCATTGGAGGGATCATGAGGGGAAATAAAATGGCAAATGGGTGGATGAAATGGAACAGTAGATGAAAAGGGGTGATTGAACGGCACTGGGAGATTCTACTGTAATATTGCTTTTATCGTGTTTTATAGGTAATTTCACTCTAGAGTGAGTACAGTATTCAGTCATTTAGAAAGAATTTTGAGCATTTTTTCCCAATAGGGGACATCTCTCAATAGCGGACAGTTTTTTTTTCCCCGTTGCCGTTGTGAGTGTCCACTATTGGGAGATTTTACTGTACATGTACATACAGTATAGTACTAGCTTACATTACAAGTGATAATAGCTAGTGGTATCAATGAGCAGTTCATTACTTCTATTTGTTTATCGTGTTAGTTAAAATGGCACTTAAATCAATGAGGATTCACTAAGAAATGTATTTCATATATTGTTTAATGTAATATCTAATACAATACTCAGGACTATCAAATTATCCTTTAATGATATGTAATGTGTTTAATGTTTCCTTATTACTCCTGTGATGGGTCCACTGAGATCAGCTTATCATGATGGTCCCTCTACTGGGAGCTATTATCCCTCTAAGCTGTAAATGAAGCTTTAAAGAGCGCCTATTGAAGTAAAAAAATTAAAGATATTAGTGAAACCTTTGGCAGTACCTTCTTGTAATGAACATTAATAAACACATAATGTACAAACACACACTCTGCAATGAAACGTACATATGCCAAAATTCAATTCTAAGCCACTTAGCCCTGAGTAAAAAGTGTTAATTTAGGGTTTCTTTTGTTCTTTCTGGTATTTGTGATGACCAAAATACTGGACATTATAGAGCTCCTAATGAATTTCATTAAATTGAGTCCATTGTGATCCATTTGAAATTTGAAGCTATTTATAAAAATATAAATGATCCTCCTATTGTACCTAAGCTGGGCCGCCTCAAAGAGTTTACTGGAGATAGGTTAAGAAAATCTGTTTTATTGTTTAAATAGGAACTATGGGGCGGAGCGGGTTCATCACAGTCTTTAACCTAGTGCTGGGCGATATACCCGTTCATACCGAATACCGGTGTGTTTTTTCTGTACGGTATGAATTTTTTCCTATACCGTAATACCGGTCGAGCCACTCCCCCCTCAAATGAATGAATTATCTGCCGCAGTGCGCTGGGGAACTAATCATATATGACCCACGCACGCTGTCCTGCTTTTCTAGAAGTTCTAACTAGAAATTCTGCAGCGCCTGTGGCCCACTGGCTTTCAGCTCTTGCAGGGGGAGGTCACAGCTTTTGTTCTCCGTCCTGCGCCAGCGGCTCACAACTCATTCATTTCCAGCGCCATGGCTCACATGAGGAAAAGGGGATCAGCGCCTGCGGGCAACATGATTAGTCCCCCGAAGAGGGGACAGCACTGCGGCTGATAGTTCATTCATTTGGTGGAGAGGGGAAGGAAAAACAGGACAGCGTCCACGGTCATATATGATTAGTTCCCCAGTGAACTGCAGCTGAGAATTAATTCAAGGGGGGGGGAGAGTATGGTGGTAAGGGGGAAATGAGTGAAAAAAAAATACCATCAAATACCGTGGAACCGCCATAAGTTTGAAAAATACTGTGATACACATTTTTGGTCAGCACTACTTTAATCCCTTAACCACATTTTGGCCTTAAGGAATTTTATTTTTATGTTTTAGTTTTTTCCTCCTTGCCTTCTAAAAATCATAACTCTCTTATAATTTCATCCACAGACTAGTATGAGGGCTTGTTTTTTGCGCGACCAGTTGTCCTTTGTAATGACATCACTCATTTTACCATTAAATTTACGGCACAACCAAAAGAATACTATTTGTGTAGGGAAATTGATAAGAAAAGCGCAATTTAGCAAATTGTGGAAGGTTTTGTTTTCATGCTGAAGACTTTACGGTAAAATAGGCCTGTTTTCTTTATTCTGTGGGTCAATATGATGAAAATGATACCCATGATTATATACTTTTCTATTATTATACAGCTTAAAAAAAATCGCAAACTTTTGAACCAAATGAGTGTGTTTAAAATCCCTCTATTTTGCTGACCTATAACTTTTTCATTTTTCCGTATAAGCTGTGGTATGAGGGCTAATTTTTTGCGCCATGATCTGTACTTTTTTTTGAGGCCACATTTGCATATAGAAAACTTTTATGACATTTTTTAATCAATTTTATTTGGAATAATATGTTATAAAAAAAGCAGAAATTTGGGATTTCTTTTTTACGTTCACGCCGTTCACCGTATGGGATAATTAACATGCTGCTGATGCCACCTCCAGGCTGTCTCATACTGCCACCATATGTTCTCCTCATGCTTATGCCTGCTCCAGGCTGTCTCATTCTGCCACATATGTTCTCCTCATGCTGCTGCACCTCCAGGCTGTCTCATTCTGCAATTATATGGTCTCCTCATGCTTCTGCCAAATCCAGGCTGTGTCATTCAGCCACTATATGGTCTCCTCATGCTGCTGCCAACTCCAGGCTGTGTCATTCAGCCACTATATGGTCTGCTCTTGCTGCCGCCAACTACTGGCTGTGTAATTCAGCCACTAAATGGTCTCCTCAGGCTTCCGCCAACTACAGGCTATGTCACTGTACTGCCATGTGGTCTCCTCATGCTGCTGGCACATTAAATAAAATAAAAAAATTTAATAGGTTCATCTATTTGAAATCTACAAATTAAATGTTAAAAAAATATAAATTTCAATTGTGAGGCCCTATGTTCTCCTCATGCTGCCGCCACCTCCACGCTGTGTCATTCAGCCACTATATGGTCTCCTCATGCTGCTGCCACCTCCATGCTGGGTCATTCAGGCACTTTTCGGTCTCCTCATGCTGCCGCCACCTCCACACTGTGTCATTCAGCCACTATATGGACTCCTCATACTGATGCCACCTCCAGGCTCTGTCATTGTGCCACTCTGTGGCAGTGATTCTAAAAGCAATGCCGGTAATCTGCATGTTATTCTGAATAACAATATTATTTCACTAACCCAGCACACACCCTATGCGTGTTACAGCAAGGCAAAGTGTTCTACACCCCTATTAAGGCTCTCTGTAGGTCAGAAATAGCACTTTTTAATACAGATTCACCGCAAATAAATTCGGACCAAACCAAATTTTTGGGAAAATTCAGCGAATTGGCCGATTCAAATTTTTCAAAAATTCGCTCATCTCTACATACAACATTGCCGTGCTGGACCGGGTGCAAATATAGTCAATGGCGATGCACACAATACACTATATGCATATCCACTCATGTATACTTGTCTGGATTGGGTCCAAGGAGTCTTCTTGGCTATACTGCCATGCTACTGCCCAGGCTCTGCTCCTTCCCTGACAAGCAGAGCAGAGATAACTATTTATTTTTGGCTACTGTGCAGTGTATAGTGGATCACTATGCAGAGAACTGGCTGTGGGGAAAGTAACTATACATATACACCATCAGCACTGAGCATATTAGCAGGACATTCAGACTTTGCAAGGAAGAGAGCGCTTTTTAACTTTATCCCCCATTGTCCTGTAAAGAGGAAAACAGGCAAGGGTCAGTCCACTTTTTGTAAAATGTCTGGGAAAAGCTGGGTTAAAATTAAACCATCAGAGGCCTAAGTAATTTATATTCAACTGTACTGTAGTAAATATTTTACTAAACATAAAACATAATGCAGCAAAGACTTATGTTCTACGATTTGGCTTCACCTTCCCAGAATTTCACTTATTTTATTTTTTTTTACTTTTACTGTTTCAATAATTACAGTGGGTCCACAGTTCTGAACATATATGACCTTTAGTACTGTTTAGCTGCCATTACTGCTTATATACATAGGTACATAGTAAACCGATAGAAGACCTATGATCATAAAGTTCAAAATTTTCATACTTACAAACCCCGGTTGATCGAGGTAAAACTACTCTTTAATTTTGGAAACAAATTCTTTCTGACCTTTGCTGATAATCAGGCAGATCCCTGGATCAACACCCTGTATGACACCAGCAATTCTGTGTTTTACAAGAAATATATCTATGTCTTTATTGAAGCTATCCCCAAATCATGTTGGAACATCTTCCATAACTTTAAAAAGGTTTTCTAGGAGTTATTTCCCATCTGCCTCCACGTGCCATAATAAAAGAATGCATACTTACCTCCCTCTTGTTCCTGGTGCTGCAGCTATCATACCTTCTCGTCTCCACTTCTGCACAGTTTTTCTGATGATGTTTCACCCCTCGCCCAGCCGATCAAAGACCATTTAAGAGTACAAGTATGTTTTAAGAACATTAAAGGGGTACTCCAGGGAACTAAACCTACAGCCCATCCTTTCCCTCTCATCAACCTATTTAATTGTCTTAATATCATTCATTAGCTGTATATGGCAGTTTCCCCTCTTTGGTTATCCCTTACATGCATGAAGTGAGGAAATTACATCATCCAGCCATCCACTCTGTCTTAGTCCAAATCCCTCCCTAAAAGCAACCCTCACCCTCCAGAAAAACACAGACAATGTTGCTCTTTTATGCAGAGAACTGGGAGGTGTGTGCAGCCTCAGCTAATCAGAAACTGAATCTCTTTCTGCTGCTCAGAGCAAGGGGTGAGGACTTGCAGAGCAGAGCTGCAATGATTGCTGGTAGATGTAGGCAAGGGAAGAAAAGGACGGAAAATAAGAGAGGACAACAGGGGCCACAGGAGCCATGTATATCAGTATGGTTTACAGGGAACATATCCAGAAAGTGTGATATATATATATATATATATATATATATATATATATATATAAGCATAAAATTGTTTTGATGAAATTACAATTTCTTCAACCATAAGAAGTAAGACCTGTGTTTATTGCGTTGCTTTCTATAGGGAAAATTCACATATTTATATAAGGATATCAAATTCCCTGAGTCTTTTCTTATTCAGGGTAAATCATTTTAGTTTCCATAACTTATCTTTATAACTGAGATATTCAGTACCTCAGGGAAATTTAGTCCCCATATCTTTGAACTTTCTCTAGCTCTCTAAAACCTTTTTTCATGGACTTGTGCCCAAAACTCTATTGAACACTCAAGATGTGGTCAAACCAGTTATGTATGAAGGGTAAAAAAATGACCAGTATAGAAGCCATCTTTTTTATACAACATAAAATCTTGTTGGCTTATGATTCAGCATACTGACATTGCACACTATATTATATATTTGAAAGTACACGATGCCAATTTTCCTACGTTGGTCTCCAGAATGATCTTGTGAAATCAGTTTTATTTAGAGTAATTGCGCTAAAATGTTTGTATAAGAAAAACAGGAAAAAGGGCTGCTTGAAAGGCTCATTTGTAAACTAGACTGTCTGTGACACAGAATCCAAATGTACCTTATGCCATAAATACTTCCTGAGGGTGTTTATGTAAATGCATATTAAATTCTCTACATGAACGTGCAATCACTGTCTGGAAATAACAAGCAGAGTCTCCGGCAGTAAGCGCGCCACATTTTAAGTCAGATTCGCTGAATGTTATTTAGCTCTTTACTGGAGAGAGTTTAAATTCTAAATTAAATCTGCATAATGAAAGCTACTTTCTGAAGTCAGGACAGATGAATATCACAAGGCAATGACCTTGCTTCTGAGATAGTATTTGCATTTCTACAGCCTAACAGGTCAAAGCAGTGTTCCAAGTTGTTTTAATTGACATCTATGCATAGAATAATATTAGAAAAGTATATCTCTATTTCATTAAATATTTAGCAATTACAAATCAGCTTTGTTATACTGGGCACCGATCCCAGCTATAATACACATGACACCCTTTATTTGTTCTCAATGGGAAGTAGTATCACACTGTGGTGACCAATAAGAAGTGAAAGCTAAATAATGGTGAAAGAATATTAATAAGGTTATCACAAAATAGTGTAAGGAAAAAATTGTAATCATATTTTATATTTAAACTTTTTTTGTTTACCTGTGTATCTGTTGAATAAAACTTCAAGAGACCAAAAAAATAATACATGCGCACAGTTATAGATGCACAATGAACTACTTACTACGCTATATTAAATTGGTAATCCAGTGGCCTTTGGCCATTGCACATTATATAAAAAAAACAATCCTTTACTTACCTCCAGCATACCTTTGATAGTGCCTTTGGTGTCCTGCACCGGTCCCCGGCTGCGATCTTCTTCATGTCAAAAAATGCTTGTGTGCACCCCCTGAAATTGTGCTTTATTCCCAGTATGCTGATCTGTGGAAAAGGATAGCTAGATAGATGGAAAACATTGTTAGTACCCTTCTGTTAAAGGGGTATTCCAGGGAAAAACTTTATATATATATATATATATATATATATATATATCAACTGGCTCCAGAAATTTAAACAGATTTGTAAATTACTTCTATTAAAAAATATTAATCCTTTCAGTACTTATGAGCTTCTGAAGTTAAGGTTGTTCTTTTCTGTCTAAGTGCTCTCTGATGACACCTGTCTCGAGAAACGCCCAGTTTAGAAGAGGTTTGCTATGGGGATTTGCTTTTAAACTGGGCGTTTCCCGAGACAGGTGTCATCAGAGAGGACTTAGACAGAAAAGAACAACCTTAACTTCAGTAGCTCATAAGTGCTGAAAGGATTAAGATTTTTTAATAGAAGTAATTTACAAATCTGATTAACTTTCTGGAGCCAGTTGATATAATAAAAAAAGTTTTTGCCTGGATAACCCCTTTTAAGACAGAAAACCCCACAATGCTCTTTGAAATACCTTAGAACAAACTAAAAGTAATAATGAATAAAAAATTACTGAACATAATAACTTTGTGTCCACTGCACAAAGTGCTCCATGGTGCCCCCAAAAGTACACTTGATTAGGAAAGGCTCCACCAAAAAGAATGCACACAAAAAATGCATCCACAGCAACTGCGCAATATTTTGTGCCTAAAATAAACAAGAAAAAAGGTGTCCAGCCAATGATAAATGTCCCCAATGAGACTTCTGCACTTGTCTCCAAGCATCTTGGCCCACTCCTCATAAGATACTGCTCCAGATTTGATCTCAGGTTTGAAGGGTGCCTTCTCCAGACTGCAGGTTTCAGCTCCTTCCACAGATGTTCAATAGGATTTAGATCAGGGCTCATAGAAGGCCACTTCAGAATAGTCCAGTGTTCTACTCTTGGTCCAGTAATCTCACCATTCTTGTATGTTTTTAGCTGTGTGTTTTTGGCCATTATCCTGTAGGAGGACAAATGACCTGTGACAGAGACAAAGTTTTCTGACACTGGGCAGTAGATTTTGCTCCAGAATGCCTTGATAGTCTTGATTTTATTGTTCCTTGTAAAGATTTAAAGGGGTACTCCAGTGGAAAACTTTTTTTTTTATGAACTGGTGCCAGAAAGTTAAACAGATTACTTCTATAAAAAAAATCTTAATCCTTTTGGTACTTTTTAGCAGCTGTATGCTACAGAGGAAATTCTTTACTTTTTGAATTTCTTTTTTGTGTTTCCACTGTGCTCTCTGCTGACACCTCTGTCCATGTCAGGAACTGTCCAGAGCAGCATAGGTTTGCTCTGGAGATTTTCTCCTGCTCTGGACAGTTCCTGATACGGGCATCAGGTGTCAGCAGAGAGCACTGTGGACAAGACAGAAAAGAAATAAAAAAAATAAAGATTTTCCTCTGTAGCAAACAGCTGCTAAAAAGTACTGAAAGTATTAAGATTTTTAAATAGAAGTAATTTACAAATCTGTTTAACTTTCCGGCACCAGTTCATTTAAAAAAAAAAGTTTTCCACCGGCCCCCTGTATATGTAGCAATGCAGCCCCAAAACATAACAAAGCCTCCTCCATGCTTCACAGGTGCTGTGTTCCTTTTTTTGTATGCATCATTTTTGCGTCTGCAAACATAAAGCTGATGTGATTCTCCAAGTTTGGACAGATAAGCCTACGGTCTTCTTAATCCCCCACTGTTTGTCAATATTTCTTCATATAGACCTTAATGTACAGTAGGACATCCATGGTTTCCAAACTCCATTAAACTGAACTTCAAGTGAGTATAACAGTTTATCATTCTACATTATCCATCTGAACTTGTTTTCCAGGAGGTCCTGTGGGACTGAAAGAGTTTTCCAGCTCAAAGTTATAGACAATTCAACTGCCAGGAAAATGTAATAAATTATTATGTCCAGAATCAGGGCATTAAGTAGAGCTTGTTCATGGATTTTTGTGCAATTGCCTTCAGTAATATTGTATAATATGCAAATTGAAAACCTGTAAATATGTGGGCATTCCCACCAGATGTGATTCATAGAACTTCTATTGCTGTACGTCCTTATGTCCTAAAAGAAGACCTCCTGAAGATACATCTGCAACAGTCTGATAGGAATCAAATACTGTACTACCTAAGTAAGACTTGTAAACCAGTCTTTACCGTTGACATGTTAATGAAAACATTTTTCTGGTCAGAGCCACTTGCACCCAGTTTGAAATCTCTACCATTCTATCAGTGTTAGCCTTCCATTTATGTAAATAGATGAATTTGCCTGGGAAAAGGAATCGGTATATAGAGAAGACATTATTCCTCTAGCACCCTCGGATCTAATGCATATGGATTTGAATGGAGTTCTTCTTGTTACTTTAACATTATCAGTTCAAGACTTTTAATATAATGAGAAAGTTTTTGGAAACTGAAGTATTCCGAGTCTAGTAATGAATAGTGTAAAAGAACTCGCAAGGTGAGTCTGTCCATAAAATTGTCTGTTTCTTAGAAATCCTTTGTTGATCCCCCAGGCAAATTGAAAAGATGGCCCAGGGTGACAACAAGTTTACGGAATATCAGAGCCATTGGCTTCTGGGCAGATTATACATTTTACTTTAATTTTACTTAAAACCAAAAAGAGTGGAAAAGGCAGGATGAAGAATGATTGGCTCTTTCTTCTGAGGGGCATAAAATATTGGATGCAAAATATTTATGTTCTTAGATGCCAATTTTTCTGGTTTGTCAGACCAACAGACCAAAGATTACAATTGTATCCTCGACAAGTAGCATAGAGAAAGCTCTTTTGACAGTGCAACGTCTGACTACCATAACACACTACCGGAGTTAGATGTCCTAAATTTTAAATTAACTTCCTGTAGAAGGGTTTAAGATTAAATACCCATAGGAAGTCATTTGGGATTGTTTAGAATCTGCTGAGATCCCTTTCCAGCGAATGGCAGTGAGTGTCCCCTCCTGGCTCAGTTCACAATGCAGGAGGTGGGCTTCATAGACTAATGTAATCAGTAAGATAGTGTGGCTGGACAGTAAATGAAGCATGCTGCTCCACCTCACTTTGCTGCAGCAAACTATTGCAGGGGGTCTCAACTTTTGATATGTCCATGCGACATGTCAAAAGTTTATTTAAATTACACTAATGATTTAACCCTTGGATGACATTGGACGTAAATGTATGTCCTGGTGCCCTGGTTTCTAATCCACCAGGACATACATGTATGTCCTGAGCAGCGCTCCGATTATGAAGACGAGCTTGCTTTATAGACTGTAAGTGACGGCTGCTGTCAGCAGCCATGCACTTACAGTCGATGATGGAGAATGGTGATCTCAAAGTTCTCCGTCATTAACCCCTTATGCGCCGTGTTCAATAGCAATCATGGCACTGAATTGCCTCAATGACAGCCTCCCTAACTGATCAGTACTTCTGCATTGTGTATGTAGGGTACATTCCATTTTTCTGCCCACTGGAGGTCCCTTAATCTGCTCTGTATGAGTCCCAGCTCATAATCTGCTAATCCAGGCTTTATCAGCAGATTGGCACTAACACTGAGTAATTCTATAGGTGGGCTCAAGCTCCAGAATTAAGGGTTTAGCTGGGATTCCCCCGAAGCAAGCTCTTGTGGATGTCAGCACTCTATGCCCCAGGCCCCACGACAAAAGTAGATTTCATTAGAGACCAAGAGCAGTGATGCTGGAGGCTACAGGGGGATCGAGAGAGGCAAGTATAGCTTTATTTATTTACTAGCTGAGTACCCGGCGTTGACCGGTTTTTCCTTCCTAATCCTTGTTGTGGAGGAAAATCAACAGAGGAAGCTTTTGACTTCATATCCCCTCCTCATATATTGTTGTCATATCCCAACCCCATATCTCGTCCTCATATCCTGACCTCATATCCTGACCTCCTATCCTGACCTCCTATCCCGTCCTCCTATCCCGTCCTCCTAGCCCGTCCTCCTATCCCATCCTCCTTTCCCGCCCTCCTTTCCCATCCTGCCATCCCGACCGCCTATCCCGACCTCATATCCCGTCCTCCTATCTTGACCTACCATCCCGACCTCCTATCCTGACCTCATATCCCGTCCTCATATCCCGACCCATAATATGTGTACCAGGTATTGAAATATCTCCAGCCGTACGGAAGTTATGTGGGAACATACATTTTCCATTGATTTGCATGGAACTTTAAAGAAAACCTCGACCCTCACAAATGGGGGTAGTTAAGGGTTAAATTAACTATCCTATATTTTAAGTGGACATATAAGTAACATGTGACCAAGTATTATCAAAATATCTCCAGCCGTTTGGAAGTTATGCAGTAACATATATTTCCTATAGACTTGTATGGGAATTAATTAAAAACCCCAAACCTGAATAATGGGGGTGAGTAAGGGTTAAATTACAAGTTTCATGTTAAAGCGCAACTGTCATGGATATTGTACCCCCAGACTAATAACATGATAGTATAGATGATGACACTTGTAATGCAGCTATACCTTTGGCTGCTCTTTATAACACTTTATCAGCAGGAAAATAGTTTTATTGTGCGGTCAGCAACTGTTGGATAGGCGTGGCTGGGGATCGTAATGCCCCACCTCCGCCATGCCTATCCCCTGTAAGTGAGTGCTGGGACCACTGTGTGATTGGCACACAGGTCCCCACCCCCGATGTCCATGATATGCGGTCTGGTGTGACTCCACTGAGCCTATACA
The DNA here is from genome assembly GCF_029499605.1 of Hyla sarda. NCBI lineage: Eukaryota > Metazoa > Chordata > Amphibia > Anura > Hylidae > Hyla > Hyla sarda. Next base: position 84,907,672 of record NC_079196.1, on the reverse strand, counting down.
TATTATGTGCACCTTTATGATATACAGTGCCCGTTCTCCTCTTCTTTCTTCTCCTGGTTCCGAAGACGTGCTGCTTCTGCTTTCACTAGAGGCACAGAGCTCGCTCCCTGCCTCTAGCACTGAACATGCGCACTGAGCAGGTGGCAGACAACGGGGGTGAGCGCTTTCTCTGCCTCTAGTGAAAGCAGAAGCAGCGCGTCTCTGGCACCAGGAGAAGAAAGAAGAGGAGTACGGGCACTGTATACAATAAAGGTGCACATAATATGTATAGGCTCAGTGGAGTCAAGCCAGACCGCACATCATGGACATCGGGGGCGGGGACCTGTGTGTCAATCACACAGTGGTCCCAGCGCTCACTTACAGGGGATAGGCGTGGCGGAGGTGGGGCATTACGATCCCCAGCCACACCTATTCGATTGTTGCTGACCGCGCAATAAAACTAGTTTCCTGCTGATAAAATGTGATAAAGATAAAAAGCAGCCAAAGGTATAACTGCATTACAAGTGTCATCATCTATACTATCATGTTATTAGTCTGGGGGGTACAATATCCATGACAGTTGCGCTTTAATATCTTTAGCCGTTTGGACGTGATGCTGGAACATACATACACATACACACACACACACACATTGAGTTTTATATATATAGATTCAGGGGGGTGATTCTTACTTTTATTAGGGAAGGAGTTAAATTAACTTTTTTTCACGCTTTTTTTTTTTTTGCAGTGTTATAGCCCCTCCTAGTGGCTATTACACTGCACATACCGATCTCATACACAGATCTTTGCCGTGCATTGACACGGCAAGGATCAGTGTTATCAGCGGTCGATTGCTCAAGCCTAGATTTCAGGCTTGGAGCAATCAATCGGCGATCAGACACAACGGAGGCAGGTAAGGGGAACTCCGCTCGCGTTCTACCTGATCGGGACATTGCAATTTCACCACGATGGTCCCAATCAGCCCGACTGAACTGCCAGAAAGCTTTTACTTTAATTTTAGACGCGGCGATCAACTTTGTACTCCATGTCTAAAGGGTTAATAGCGTGCGGCACAACGATTAGTGCCGCACGCCATTAGCCCATGGTCCTCGCTGTCATTAGTCGCCAAGACCGACCCGGTATGACGCGGGGTCACGGCGTAACCCTGCGATATCTAGGGACCGGGCGCAGGGCGTACAGGTATGCCCTGCGCCCTTAAGAGATTAAAAAAGTTTTCTGTGTTTTATTTGTGTTTAAAAAAAGCTGCCACTAGGTGTCTCCCTACTTGTCCATTTCCCCCCATCTTTTGCACAGACTTTGGACTCCTGCTGGTCTGGCAGACGTCCAAAAGCAGGAAATGCAGTCTGGAGTGCTAAGGAGGATGTGTGTTGCCTTATCCAATCACATCTAATCTCACATACTGAACTGCTCTGGGCTGTGTGTGAAGCAGAGTGAGGGAGGAAGTATGGCTTCAGATAATGTCATGCCTGCTGGGGAATGCCCCTTCCCAGTCTGTGAATCTGACTGAGCAGAAAATACAGAACAAAGTACCACGAACAGCAGTAGCAAGGTGTAATTTTGGTGCAGCTTCTTAGAAGCCCAGGACCTGAGGCTGAGACTCACTTAGCACCATATTTTTTTTGTGGGGACTTTTTGGCAGGAGCATTACTGCAGATTACAATCAGTCGCTCTGGATTTTACAGAAACGTCCATGCTCACTGTGTTTCAAGGTATGTATATATACATATATATATATATATATATATATATATATATATATATATACACACTCCAATACTGCAGTACAGCTATTAAAATTTATATAAAACAACAATATTCAATTTTAGATAAGTAAGGAGACACTTAGTATGATTTTCTTCACATATATTAAGTGCTAGGGTATACAGAGTAAATTTTCAATAAACTTATTTTCAGACTAGATGAAGATATGGTTCATTCTTATTATTCCCTTTATGAGTGTTCTCAGTTATCGACCTTAGTTTTCATTATATGTGTTGACTATTGTTGTTTCAGTGTCGATACTGCAAGGTATCCATGTCCTTTGGCTGCAAAACAAGCCCAAATTATCACCCTGCCAACACCGTGCTTGATAGGTATCATGAAGTGTTTGTACTGATGCTGTGTATAGCCACATGTGATGCTGTTCATTATGGTCAAACACCTTGTCTCCCCAAAGGACATTGTTCTAGAAGTCAATATGGTCTGTTTAGATGCAACTCTGCAAACTTTAGCCATACTGCTGTATTCTTTTAAGAAAGAAAAGGCTTTCTCCAGGCAACCCTTCTAAACAAGCCATGTTTGTTCAGTCTTTCTCTAATTGTAATGCGATAAGCGTGAACATAAAACATGCTAACTGAGGCATGTAGAGCCTGATATGTAGCTTCTGGGTTCTTTGAAATCTCTATGAGCATTGCTTGTCTGACTTTGCTGGGACATCCACTCCTAGGAGGATTGTCAACTGTTTTGAATGTTTTCCACTTGTTTATAATCTTTTGCACTGTAGAATGTTTGGAAATTACCTTTTAAGCCTTTCCAGATTGATGGGAAGCAACAGTTTCTGCTCTATGATCATTGCTGATGTTTTGCCTCCATGGCATGGAGTGTACACATGCCTGAATGTTCCAAAAAGACAAAGCTGCCAAATGTTTTGTTTTTATAAAGGGGGTCAAGCTTGGTGATGATTATTTGGTCAAGAGAATGTTATTAGCAGTACCTGGCTGTTATTTAAAAGGGTTATCCAGGAAAAAACTTTTTTTTATATATCAACTGACTCTAGAAAGTTAAACAGATTTGTAAATTACTTCTATTAAAAAATCTTAATTCTTTCAGTACTAATGAGCTACTGAAGTTGAGTTGTTCTTTTCTGTCTAAGTGCTCTCGGATGACACGTGTCTTGGGAACTGCCCAGTTTAGAAGCAAATCCCCATAGCAAACCTCTTCTACTCTGTGCAGTTCCCGAGACAAGCAGAGATGTCAGCAGAGAGCACTGTTGCCAGACAGAAAACAACAACTCAACTTCAGCAGCTCATAATTGTTGAAAGGATTAAGATTTTTTAATAGAAGTCATTTACAAATCTGTTTAACTTTCTGGATCCAGTTAATATAAAAAAAAAAAAAATGGAATACCCCTTTAACCCCTTAACAACGCAGGACGTATATTTACTTGCTGCGACCCCGCATCACATCGCGTCGGTCCTGGCGCTCATCAACGGCCGGGACCCGCGGCTAATACCACACATCACCGATCACAGCAATGTGCGGTATTAACCCTTTAGAAGCGGTGGTCAAAGCTGACCGCCGCTACTAAAGTGAAAGTGAAAGTATCCCGGCTAGTCAGTCTGGCTGTTCGGGACCGCCACGGTGAAATCGCGGCGACCCAAACAGCTTACAGGACACCAGGAGGGCCCTTACCTGCCTCCTCGGTGTCCGATCGATAAATGACTGCTCCGTGCCTGTGATCCAGGCAGGAGCAGTCAAGCGCCGATAACACTGATCACAGGTGTTTTAATACACGCCAGTGATCAGCATTAGAGATCAGTGTGTGCAGTGTTATAGGTCCCTATGGGACCTATAACACTGCAAAAAAAAAGTGTTAATAAAGGTCATTTAACCCCTTCCCTAATAAAAGTTTGAATCACCCCCCTTTTCCCATAAAAAAAATAAAACAGTGTAAATAAAAAAATATAAACATATGTGGTATCGCCACGTGCGTAAATGTCCGAACTATAAAAAATATATCATTAATTTAACCGCACGGTCAATGGCGTAAGTCCAAAAAAGCGTATTTTTGGTCACTTTTTATACCATTAAAAAATGAATAAAAAGTGATCAAAAAGTCGGATCAAAACAAAAATGGTACCGATAAAAACTTCAGATCAAATGAGTCCGCATACCACCCTGTACGTGGAAAAATAAAAAAGTTATAGGGGTCAGAAGATGACATTTTTAAATGTATACATTTTCCTGCATGTAGTTATGATTTTTTCCAGAAGTACGACAAAATCAAACCTATATAAGTAGGGTATCATTTTAACCGTATGGACCTACAGAATAATTATAAGGTGTCATTTTTACCGAAATATGCACTGCGTAGAAACAGAAGCCCCCAAAAGTTACAAAATAGCGTTTTCTCTTCGAATTTGTCGCACAATGATTTTTTTTCCATTTCGCCGTGAATTTTTGGGTAAAATGACTAATGTCACTGCAAAGTAGAATTGGTGACGCAAAAAATAAGCCATAATATGGATTTTTAGGTGGAAAATTTAAAGGGTTATGATTTTTAAAAGTTTCAGTTTGAAAAACTGAAAAACCCTGAGTCCTTAAGGGGTTAAGGACCAAGGGCATACAGGTATGCCTTTGCTTCCTGGTACTTAAGGACCAAGGGCGTACTTGTACGCCCGTGAGAATTTTGGTCCTTGCCACGCGCCGGGCGGGGACCGGACCGGCGTGACTGCTGATATTGATGTATGTATGGGGAGGTGGCGATTTCGTCACCCCCCAGGATCGCTGCTATTGGCCGGACAGGATTTTCCGGCCAATAACAGCCAGCAGGGGAGGGGTTAACGGCCCCTTCTCGCGGCTCTGCTTGCCCTCTGAGTTCATTCAGCGGGCAGAGCTGCGAGAAGGAGCCAGGGACCCCCCCTCTGTGAAGATCGGAGCCCCTCACAGAGGAAGACCCCCCTTAGAGCAGGGAGAGAGTACAGCCCCATGGACAGGTAGGGTTAACCAGTAAAGTAAAAAAAAAAGTGTAAAAAAAAGTTTAACATTTTTTCCTCCCCCCCTGACCCCCTAATAGGACCTAGAGGGTCCGCCACAAGTTTTTTTAGTGTGACACGGGCCCTATCAGGGGTTCAGGGTGCTGCATTTGGCCCCCCCATTTTTTTGGGGGGGCCGCATCGCTTTTTTTCCCACATACAGTTACACCAATCACACACACTACATACTCACCCCCCCCCCACACACATACACACAGACCACCCCCGCCAACAAACCCCCCCCCCCCCCACCACCGTAGAAAAAAGGCGATGGCTCGCCAGGCATTTTCGGCAGCGGAGGCATACGCTTTTCTTGCCTCTGACTCCGAATCTGTCAGTGAGGATGATGAAGATCCTACATTCCTGTGTTCTTCATCGTCCTCCTCATCATCTAGTGATGATGATGAGTCTTCTGTACGGCGGCGGAGATGCCGACAGGCGAGGCAACGCACCCCCCGTGATAGTGGCCCAGTGGCCGGACAATAGTGCGAGTGGTGATGCGCACTTACTAGGAGTCCGACCCCCCAGACAAGTTTACCGGAGCCCTCTTTCGGTGAACCTGTCTGGAGACCCCCAGAGGGTTATCAGCCACGGGTTCTGGAGTTTGTTGGCGACTCCAGAATCCGGATTGACAATTCTGGATTCACTGAAATTGACTATTTCAGTTATTGTTTCAGTGACAGTTTTGTCAATCACATGGTGGAGCAGACAAATCTGTACGCCAGGCAGTTCATCGCCCCACCACCCAGATTCTGTTTTGGCCAGGCCCAATGAATGGTGCGCCATTAATGGAGCAGAAATGAGGACATTTTGGGGCCTCTTGCTGCATATGGGCCTGGTCAAAAAACCAAGTGTCAAGCCGTACTGGAGCGGGAACATCTTCTACCAGACCCTGCTTTACAGTATGGTCATGGCACGGAGGCGGTTCGAGGCCATTCGGAAATGCCTCCATTATGCAGATAATGAGGCATGTCCACCCCTAAGTGATCCCACCTATGACCGGCTTTACAAAGTGCGGCCGGTCATCGATCATTTTGGGGCCAAATTTTTGGAGGCCTACGTACCCCTCAGGGAGCTCTCAGTCAATGAGTCTCTTATCAGTTCTAAGGGGAGACTCATCTTACGCCAGTATATTCCCTTTGAAGCGGGCGTGAAGCTCTATAAACTTTGTGAGAGTACCTCCGGGTACACTCTCAAGTTTAGAATGTATGAGGGACGAGATTCCCGTTACCACGGGTTACCAGGGTTACCACGTGTACGTGGACAACTTTTATACCAGCACAGTTCACATCCCTTGCCGCCAGATCCACGTCTGCTTGTGGGACCGTGCGGAAAAACCAGAGAGGCCTCCCTCTAAATTTTCTGCAGACACCTATGCCCAAGGATGAGTCCCGTGCCCTTTCCAATGAAAACCTGTTGCTGGTCAGGTATAAGGATAAGAGGGATGTCATAAAGCTGACCACTATTCATGGTAACGGCAGGTCACCTGTCCCTGTGCGAGGTACCACAACACCGGTCCTCAAGCCCGATTGTATTCTGGACTACAATCGGTATATGGGGGGAGTTGATCTCTCTGATCCAGTCCTCAAGCCATACATGGCCATGCGGAAAACAAGGGTATGGTACAAAAAAAGTTACGGTCTACTTGGTACAGGATGCCATGTACAACGCTTTTGTACTGTCCCAGTACGCTGGCAACACAGGGACATTCCTCCAGTTCCAAGAAGAAGTCCTGAAGGTCCTTCTTTGGCGACCGGGAAAGAGCAGGCCAGACTTCCCAAGAAACTGGAGTTATTGGTGCCAGGATCATCCCAGGCCAACACTTTCCAGGTGAAGTCCCCCACACTGGAAAGAAGGGACGACCCCAGAAAAAATGCAGAGTGTGTAACAGGAGGGGGATACGGAAGGATACCACCACTCAGTGTGACACTTGCCCTGATCATCCGGGCCTCTGCATTAAAAACTCCATAATTTGACCTAAATGTACCAAGTCCAGAGTACATTCCAAATTTTAACACCATGAACCACTAAATTGCCCAAAAAAACTCATCAAAAAAAAAAAGAAAACTGTTAAGACTTCTGGGGGTATCTTTTTCTTTGGGTCATGGGTCACTGAGTCACTATCATCGGGGACTTTTTTTTGTTGCCTCAAATGCGCAGCGCTCTCTCCACCTGAGCATTTGAGGCAACAGATTAGGGACGGCCACACACGTCACATTCCCAGAATGATGATTCAGAGCACAGGGTTTGGGGCGGGCATATTTTTTAGTTTTGGCTATGCTCTGGGTCATCATTCTGGGAACATAACCTGTTTTACTATTTTATGTTCCACTGTATCCCATTTTAGTTATTTAGCGTACCCCAGTTATTTACCCCATGTAATGCCCCTTGAGGGGGGGTCCCACTGTTCTGGCTCCATAGGCCCCAACGCAGAAGCTCAAGGCCCCTGAATGCGACCTGCTCCTCTGAGACCAGTGTGCAAGCTGTTTACGCCCAGACTTGAGGTATGTCCTTACTCCAAAGAAATGTATTTACAAACTTACAGTGAAATTTTTTTCCTTTTACCTCTTGTGAAAAGGAAAAATTTGGGGTAACCCCAGCATTTTAGTGTAAAAAAAATCAAATTTTTCATTTTCACATCCCACTTCATGAATATTTATCAAACACCTGTGGGGTGTTAAGACTCGCTGTACCCCTTGTTATGTTCCTTGAGGGATGTAGTTTCCGAAATAGTATGACCTGACCCCCCCCCCCCCCCCCCCCATTGCAGCAAAATTTGTAAATGTGACTCCTTCTCTTCTGAGCATTGTAGTGCACCTAAAGTGCACTTGACGTCCATACATGGGGTATTTCCATACTCAGAAGAGATTGGGTTACACATTTTGGGGGGCATTTTCTACTATTACCCCTTTTAAAAATGTTAAATTTGGGGAAAAACCAGCATTTTAGTGAAAAAAAAAACAAAAACATTTACATATCCAAAGTCATCAAACACCTGTAGGGTGTTAAGGCACAGCGGACCCTTGGTTAAGTTCCTTGGGGGGTGTAGTTTCCAAAATAGTAGGCCATGTGTTTTTTTTTTTTTTCTTTGCTGTTCTGGCACCATAGGGGCTTCCTAAATGGGACATGCACCCCAAAATCCATTTCAGCAAAATGTGCTTTCCAAAAGCCAAATGTGACTCCTTCTCTTCTGAGCATTGTAGTACGCCCGCAGTGCACTTGACGCCCACACATGAGGTATTTTCATACTCAGAAGACATGGGGTTACAAATTGGGGGGGGGCATTTTCTCCTATTACCCCTTGTAAAAATTTAAAATTTGGTGGAAAGCCAGCATTTTAGTAAAAAAAAAAAAAAAAAAAAAAAAAATCCTTTACACATCCAACTTTAACAAAAAGTCGTCAAACACCTGTGGGGTGTTAAGGCTCAGCGGACCTCTTGTTATGTTCCTTGAGGGGTGTAGTTTCCAAAATAGTAGACCATGTGTTTTTTTTTGTTTTGTTTTTTGCTGTTCTGGCACCATAGGGGCTTCCTAAATGGGACATGCCCCCAAAAAACTATTTCAGAAAAACTCACTCTCCAAAATCCCACTGTCGCTCCTTCCCTTCTGAGCCCTCTACTGCGCCCGCTGAACACTTGACATACACATATAAGGTATTTCCTTACTCAAGAGAAATTGGATTACAAATTTTAGGAAGATTTCTCTCCTTTTACCCCTTGTAAAAATTCAAAAACTGGGTTTACAAGAACATGCGAGTGTAAAAATTTTTAGATTTTTAATTTTCTCCTTCACTTTGCTGCTATTCCTGTGAAACTGGTCCCTGAAAAATTCCGCTTTTGAAAATTTTGTGAAAAATTGGGAAATTGCTGCTATAGTTTGAAGCCCTCTGATGTCTTCCAAAAGTAAAAAAATGTCAACTTTATGATGCAAATATAAAGCAGACATATTGTATATGTGAATCAAGATATAATGTATTTGGAATATTCATTTTCCTTACAAGCAGAGAGCTTCAAAGTTAGAAAAATGCTAAATTTACAATTTTTTTCATCACATTTTTGAATTTTTCACCATGAAATGATGCAAGTATCGACAAAAATTTACCACAAACATAAAGTAGAATATGTCATGAAAAAACAGTGTCGGAATCAGAATGAAAGGTAAAAGCATCCCAAAGTTATTAATGCTTAAAGTGAAAGTGGTCAGATGTTCAAAAAATGCTCTGGTTCTACAGTGGAAATTGGCCTGGTCCTTAAGGGGTTAAGGACCAAGCCCATTTTGACCTTAAGGACCAGGCAAATTTTATTTTTGCATTTTCGATTTTTCCTCCTCGTATTCTAAAAATTGTAACTCTCTTATATTTTCATCCACAGACTAGTATGAGGGCTTGTTTTTTGCGTGACCAGTTGTCCTGCATAATGAAATCACTAATTTCCATAAAATGTATGGCGCAACAAAAAAAATATAATAATATTATTTGTGTGGGGAAATTAAAAAGAAAACCGCAATTTAGCAAATTTTGGAAGGTTTCGTTTTCACACCGTACAATTTACAGTAAAAATGACTTGTTCTTTATTCCTTGGGTCAATACCATTAAAATGATACCCATGATTATATACTTTTCTATTAATGTTGCGCTTAAAAAAATTGCTAACTTTTTAACCAAATTAGTATGTTTAAAATCCTTTTATTTTGACTACCTATAACTTTTTCATTTTTCCGTATAAGCGGCGGTATGAGGGCTCATTTTTTGCGCCATGATCTGTACTTTTTATTGATACCACATTTGATTTACCACTTTTTTTATTTTTACGTTCACTCCGTTCACCGTACGGGATCAATAACATTATATTTTAATAGTTTGGACATTTACGCACGCGGTGATGCTAAATTTGTGTATTAATTTTTTTTTTTTTACACTTTATGGGCGTAAAATGGGGAAAAAGTACATTTTACATTTTTATTGGGGGAGGGGATTTTACCCTCTTCAGGACATAGGGCGTATGGATACGCCCTGCATCCCGAGTCCTTAAGGACCGAGGGCGTATCCATACGCCCGTGGAAATTCCGGCCCCCAACGCTAGCCGGTTGGGGACCGGAGCCGGATGCCTGCTGAAATCGTTCAGCAGGCATCCCGGCATATCGCCCAGGGGGGTCATTATGCCCCCCCATGTCGGCGATCGCCGCAGATCGCTGGACAATTCAGTCCAGCGATCTGCGGCGATTCCGGGTCAATCGGGTCTCCAGTGACCCGATGACCCGGAATTACTGGCTGTTCGGGGCCGTCTCTGACGGCCCGAACAGCCAGAGCCTGCAGGGGTGAGGTGGCACTGGTGCCACCTCACGATCGCCCTGATTCGTCGGCCGGATTACCGGCCGACCAATCAGGGCGCCTGCTGCGGGTGTCACTCCCGCACCCGCTCCGCCCCTCTTCTGGAGGACGTGAGCGGGTGCGGGACGTGCACCCCGGGTGCTGGGGACCCCGATCCCCGGCGCCCCTGTTGGGATCGGGGCCCCAGGAGCAGCTGTGGCGGTGGGACTGACCTGCAGCGTCTGGATCGTTGGAGGTGAGTGACAGCTTCCTGCTGTTGCTTAGCAACAGCTCCCAGCATGCAAAAAGGGCATGCTGGGAGCTGTAGTTATGCAACAGCAGGAGGCAGACCACCACAACTCCCAGCATTCCCTTATGGGCATGCTGGGACTTATGGTTTTGCAACAGCTGGAGGCACATTCTTTCTATGGAAAAGTGTACCTTCAGCTGTTGTATAACTACAACTCCCAGCTTGCACAAACAGCTAAAGTGCATGCTGGGAGTTGTAGTGGTGCATCTGCTGGTTGCATAACTACAACTCCCAGCATGCCCGTTGGCTGTCGGTGACTGCTGAGAGTTGTAGTTTTGCAACAGCTGAAGGCACACTGGTTGTGAAACTCAGAGTTTTTTTTTACCTAACTCAGTGTTTCACGACCGGTGTGCCTCCAGCTGTTGCAAACTACAACTCTCAGCAGTCACCGTACACCATGCACCGTACATGCTGGGAGTTGTAGTTTTGCAACAGCTGGAGGCACACTGGTTGTGAAACACTGAGTTAGGTCACAAACTCAGTGATACATAACCAGTGTGCCTACAGTTGTTGCAAAACTGCAACTCTCAGCAGTCACCGACAGCGAACGGGCATGCTGGGAGTTGTAGTTATGCAACAGCTGGATGTCCCCCCCAATGTGAACGTACAGGGTACACTCACATGGGCGGAGGATTACAGTAAGTATCTGGCTGCAAATTTGAGCTGCCGCAAACTTTCTGCTGCAGCTCAAATTGCCAGCGAGAAACTACTGTGAACCCCTGCCCGTGCGACTGTACCCTAAAAACACTACACTACACTAACACAAAAAATAAAATAAAAAGTAAAAAACACTACGTATACACATACCCCTATACAGCCCCCCTCCCCTCCCCAATAAAAATGAAAAACGTCTGGTACGCCACTGTTTCCAAAACGGAGCCTCCAGCTGTTGCAAAACAACTCCCAGTATTGTCGGACAGCCGTTGACTGTCCAGGCATGCTGGGAGTTTTGCAACAGCTGGAGGCACCCTGTTTGGGAATCACTGGCGTAGAATACCCCTATGTCCACCCCTATGCAAGTCCCTAATTTAGGCCTCAAATGCGCATGGCGTTCTCACTTTGGAGCCCTGTCGTATTTCAAGACAACAGTTTAGGGTCACATATGGGGTATCGCCGTACTCGGGAGAAATTGTGTTACAAATGTTGGGGGGTATTTTCTGCTTTTACCCTTTTTAAAAATGTAAAATTTTTGGGAAAACAAGCATTTTAGGTTAAAAAAAAATTTTTTTTTTACATATGCAAAAGTCGTGAAACACCTGTGGGGTATAAAGGTTCACTTAACCCCTTGTTACGTTCCCCGAGGGGTCTAGTTTCCAAAATGGTATGCCATGTGGGTTTTTTTTTGCTGTCCTGGCACCATAGGGGCTTCCTAAATGCAGCATGCCCCCAGAGAAAAATTTGCGTTCAAAAAGCCAAATGTGACTCCTTCTCTTCCGAGACCTGTAGTGCGCCAGCAGAGCACTTTTCACCCCCATATGTGGTGTTTTCTGAATCGGGAGAAATTGGGCTTCAAATTTTTAGGGGTATTTTCTGCTATTACCCTTTTTAAAAATAAATTTTTTTTGGGAAAACAAGCATTTTAGGTAAATTTTTTTTTTTTTTTTTTTTTTACATTTGCAAAAGTCGTGAAACACCTGTGGGGTATTAAGGTTCACTTTATCCCATGTTACATTCCCCGAGGGGTCTAGTTTCCAAAATGGTATGCCATGTGTTTTTTTTTTGCTGTTCTGGCACCATAAGGGCTTCCTAAAGGTAACATGCCCCCCAAAAACCATTTCAGAAAAACATACTCTCCAAAATCCCCTTGTCGCTCCTTCCCTTCTGAGCCCTCTACTGCGCCCGCCGAACACTTTACATAGACATATGAGGTATGTCCTTACTCGAGAGAAATTGGTCTACAAATACAAGTAAAAATGTTGTCCTTTTACCCCTTGTAAAAATTCAAAAATTGGGTCTACAAGAACATGTGAGTGTAAAAAATGAAGATTGTGAATTTTCTCCTTCACTTTGCTACTATTCGTGTGAAACACCTAAAGGGTTAAAACGCTGACTGAATGTCATTTTGAATACTTTGGGGGGTGTAGTTTTTATAATGGGGTCATTTATGGGGTATTTCTAATATGAAGACCCTTCAAATCCACTTCAAACCTGAACTGGTCCCTGAAAAATACTGAGTTTGAAAATTTTGTGAAAAATCGGAAAATTGCTGCTGACCGTTGAAGCCCTCTGGTGTCTTCCAAAAGTAAAAACACGTCAATTTTATGATGCAAACATAAAGTAGACATATTGCATATGTGAACCAAAAAAAAATGTATTCGTAATATCCATTTTCCTTACAAGCAGAGAGCTTCAAAGTTAGAAAAATGCAAAATTTTCTAATTTTTCATCAAATTTACGGATTTTTCACCAAGAAAGGATGCAAGTATCGACAAAAATTTACCACTATATTAAAGTAGAATATGTCACGAAAAAACAATCTCGGAATCAGAATGATAACTAAAAGCATTCCAGAGTTATTAATGTTTAAAGTGACAGTGGTCAGATGTGCAAAAAACGCTCCGGTCCTTAAGGCCAAAATGGGCTCCGTCCTGAAGGGGTTAAAGGGTAGCTCCCACCATCCTCTTTTTTTTTTTCTGTCCCTGCCTATTGCCCATCTATCCCTAACCCCCTCCCTGCCTTTATTATTTTTTTTTTTATTATCTTAAAAATGGCATTTTGTCTGCCTGGTAGTGTGCTCACTACCAGGCAGACTTCCCCAGCAGGCACCACGTCACTGATGCCTGCTGGGGGCCGAGTTCCGCCCATAGTTCTCCTGACAGGGTGCCTCCAGCTGTTTCCCCACTACAACTCCCAGCATGCCCTGACATCTATTTGCTGTCAGGGCATGCTGGGAGTTGTAGTGGGGAAACAACTGGAGGCACCCTGTGTTGGAAGACACCCAGCCCCCGACCAATATCGCCCCCCCTCCCCCTCACCTGTGTCGGACCATACGCCGCCTCCTCACTGCTCCTTGCAGCTGTGTCCTGTCATTGCCGGGGGGAGCGCCTTATATGAAGCAACAAGTGTATGCCCGGCTTCCTGTCATGCCCGTACACTCTGGAAACTGTCTCTATGTTTCTGGAGGATTGAAAGTCCTCCAGAACCATAGAGAGAGTTACCAGAGTGTAGGAGCATGACAGGAAGCCGGGCATACACTTGTTGCTTCATATAACGCGCCCCCCCCGGCAATGACAGGACACAGCTGCAAGGAGCAGTGAGGAGGCGGCGTATCCCCACTGGAGCCGGGGCTGTAAGCAGAGGTAAGAGCCATGTTCCTCCCTGCTGCAGGGAGAATATGCAGCAGGGAGGCGGCCAGTGTGTGAGTCCAGGGAGCCAATGCGCAGCCCTGGATTTCACTGTGCTCGCTCTCGCCTGTTTGATTGACAGGCGGGAGCGAGCACCGCAGTGACTGGAATTTCGACTCATTTGCCAGGCTCAAATGAGACGAAATTCTGTAGTGACGTCACTGCCGAATGCATTCGGCCACTAGGAGGGCGACCCCTAGTGGCCGAATTTAAAAGTGATTTTAAATTGGTTTAAAATCACTTTTTTTTAATTAAACTATATTAGAGATATGTTGTAGTACTTAAGTACTACAACATATCAATTTTTTTATTTCATGACAGTGCCCATTTACATTTTTTTTTTAGTTTTTTAAAAAAATTTTTTACTTTCATTTTTACACTTTAATAGTCCCGATAGGGGACTATCTATAGCAATCGTTTGATTGCTAATACTGTTCAGTGCTATGCAGTATGCATAGGACATAGCACTGATCAGTATTATCGGTGATCTTCTGCTCGATCTCAGACCAGAGCAGAAGACCCCGGGAGACGTCGGGAGCAAGGTGAGGGGACCTCCGGTCGCCATGCTGGATGATTGGCTCGCTCATGTATTGATCACGGCATCTGATGGGTTAATGGCGGATAGCTGCCGGGACCTGCCGTGCATGCCACATGCACCCGCCCGGTGCTCGCAGTCATAGCGGCGCGTAAATGTACGTCATGGTGCGTTAAGTACCACTTCATCATGACGTATATTTACGTCCATTGTTGTTAAGGGGTTAAAGTCATCCAGGTGTACTTGATTTTTTCCCACACTGCTTTTGCATTTTGCTAAATAAATAATGGACCAGTGGAGTATCTTTGTGTGTAGTTGTTCCTGAGATTGTACCTAATTTTAACTTCTAAGGACCATATTGTGGAGTATGTTTGTGTGTAGTTGTTCCTGAGGTTGTACCTAATTTTAGCCATGATATATATATATATATATATATATATACATATATATACACACAGTGGTCCCCCAACATACGATGGCCCCGACATACGATAGTTTCATCATACGATGGCCTCTCAGAGCCCATTGTATGTTGAAGGCAGCATCAACATATGATGCTGCTGTGTGTTGGGCCATCGTGAAAACAGCTATCTGGCAGCGCTGAAAGCTTCAGCAGCCTCCGGATAGCCGTTTAACCGGTTGCTGTCTAAGGAGACGGCAACCAGTGTATGGTGCGGGCTCCTGACTCGAGCGGGGACTATACATGGCTGGTCCCCAGCTGATTCCTATAGCTAGAGGCCAGAGTTAATAGTCAACATGCTGCGATTGCCGCAGGCAGCTTTTAACCCATTAGATCGCCTCTGTCAAAGCTGACAACGGCATCTAGAGGGACCTTAAAAGACTCCCCGGTGGTCCAGTGGGGTGGATCACCCCCCTACCACAGCGCAATTGCAGGGGGGTGGCAATCCACTGTGGATGTAGCCGGAGGGCTTACCTCTCCTTCCATTGCTGCCATTGCTCTTCTCATGGCTGAACCAGGTTCAACCAAATGAGCACAGAGCACACAGATAAATGGAGTTCTATGGAGCTCCATTGATCTGTATGAGGAAGCTAATGATTCCTCCTAAAAGTCCACTACGGGGCCTAATAAAGTGTAAAAAAAATAAATAAATAACCTTCCTTTTTAAAAGTTTAAATCAACCCCCTTTTCCCAAATTGCATAAAAAAAATATATAAACATAATAAAAATAAACATATGTGGTATCTCCACATGCACAAATGGGGGAGATTTATCAAAACCTGTCCAGAGGAAAAATTTCCCAGTTGCTCATAGCAACCAATGAGATCGTTTTTGCAGAGGCCTTGTTAAAAGTAACTTTTCCTCTGGATAGGTTTTGATAAATCTCCCCTATTGTTTTGTTGGAAGATGAACCTTTGACCAGTATAAATTCCCTAGCACTCTGTACTTTGGTCCATTCAGCTTTCCTCCAACCCTGACCAGTCTGCCTGTCCCAGCCCCTGAAAAATAACCCTACAACAAATTGTATTGGGCAGGTAATGAGCAGTGCCTGGTTTCATCCAGGCATGATCCTCAGAATAGAAAGTTCCATTTTGGGGAATCTTGTTTTTCTCCAGGCAGGCTTTCCTAATTTTTTTTTTAACCAAGGAAAGTAATTTTTCTGGCCATTTTGCCAAAAATCACAGATTGTTAGAGTGCTGCAGTGATGGCGGACCCAGTTTCTCACATATGCACATAAGATGTTTGGAGCCTATACAGTAGAGAATAAATGTAAGAGAATGATGTTGCTGTGCACACTGGGTTTTATCAAGGGTTGGGGTTCAAAATAATACATCCACAGGATGAAATTCCATGATACCAATGATGTACAAATATCTCCAATAACACCACTCTACAGAGACCAGAATCCCCAATAACATCACTACAAGTGGATAAATAATTACACTACACCTAACCTTACTACCACATAGTGATTGGATAATACTTATAATACTTGCAGATACTGAATGAAAAAAAACCACTATACACAGACCAATATCATCAACACCACTATACAAGAGACAAATAATTCTGCCACACTATGATCACTACCATTACTACCACAAAATGATTGGTTAATACTACCATAATGATACTTAATACGCATTTCTATATGCAGACCAATATCACCAATAACACCAATATACAAAAGACAAATAATTCAGCCACACTATGAGCACTACCATTATACTACATAGTGACTGGATAATATTACCATATTGACACTGAATAAAAACTACTATGCAGAGACCAATATCTCTCATACAGTGCTCATATAGTGGTGATCCCAGATCTACACTGTTGCTGCAAACTGTATAAAAGGTTACAGTGCAGTTACATCCAGTGGCTCAATGGCGGAGATTCTTCTTGGAGTTTTTATATTTCCTTTTCTTCTTTATCTGGCTCAGACTGCTGTGAAGACTTCTTCAGTCATAACTTGACTTTGCAGATCTGTCAGACAATAAACATATTAGGCCCTGAACCTCTCCAGTGCATTCCCTATCCTCAGTGCCCCTAATAATGCCTTCTTTGGTGCCCTTCATAGTAGGAGGAAGTATGTAAGTGTGCTGCCGGGTAGGGTAGTCTTCCCCAGTAGGTAGGTAATTTCACCCCTATTAGGTAGAGAGACCCAGCAGGTAGCTAGGTAATTCCCCATCTCTTTTAGGAAGAAGCTCCCAGCAAGTGGGTAGGTTGGGAATCCCCCAAATAGGCAGATGGCCCCAGAAGAAAGGTAGGGATTCCCCCCATCAGCTAGATGCCCACAGTATGCATGCAGGTTTTTAAGGTATTCTTCTCCAATTAGGTAGAATCCCCCAGTATGCAGATAGGTAGGTAAATCTACCCCCACAAGCTAAAAGCCCCTAGTAAGTAGGTAGGTAACCCCCTCACTACTTTATCACCCCTGTGTCATTTCATCCTCCCCCTTTTCATCACCCACTGTGCCATTTTATCCTCCCCATTCATCCTCCTTCCCCTTGACCCCCCCCCTGTGCCATATTATTCCCATCTGGCTCGCTTGTGTCTCCCAGTGCGGCTTTGGCAGGCTCTGGTGTAAGTGGCAGGTCTGACTTGATCCCCCTCCACTCCTCAGGGGTGTCACTCATCAGCCAAGAAGCCATTGGAGCGATACGTTGGGTGGTGGAGGCTTACAAGCTACAAGATATTTCCACTTGCTAATGATTGATGCTATTCTTTTCCCCTTTTTCCTTATTTACCACTAGACTTTGCTGCATATCTTGTTATTACAGCTCTTATGCACATTTCTATTTACTTGTTGTTATGGTTTTACAACAATTGGGGATTTTGCTTACATCTCCCCTAGATTTGACTATTTTACAGTCTAATGGTATATGTAAGCCCTCACCTTTTGTGCATTCTTACCAGTAGTGCTCTCTGTATTTTATGTATTTTTAATATGTTTTGAATGTATGTCTCTTTGTATTTCTGTCTCAATAAAGATAAAGTTTTCATTATTTGATCTATATACGCCTTGTTTGTATGCCCTAATCTAGTGCAGCATGCACCAGGCCATGAACTGGGGACCTCTTCTTATATGAATTCCCACCCCCGTTACATCCTTGAATTATGTGTAGGAGCAGGAATCGGACGTCCTGCTCCCGCGCAGGTGGGCACAGCAGCCAGGGCCAGTCCAGCCTTGGCCACTGCGCTCCCCTTGCAGCAGAGCACCTGAGGAGATTGCCTTACTATGACCCTATAACCACTGGTTCTTGGTCTTCTCTCTTTGCAAATCCATCTGTTAGATTTTTCATTTATTAATTTTTGGTTACTTTGACATTGATCTGTCATTGAAATTTGGTTATGAAATAGGATACTCGAGAATATCTTCGCCTCATGATTTTGCCTTTGTACTTAAACTTGATGTCTGTATTTTAGAAAATAGCTATTGATCGAAAAATGATTGTATGTAAATATTTGGCAGATTATCTTGTGTAATGGCAACCTAAGGGCTCATGCATGTAGGCATGGAGCCTATACAACAGCCTCCCTGTGATGTTATTAAGGCTTCCTCGGATGCTGTATGTATGGAGCTATCCACATAACTTTTAGGAAGAATGCTCTGTACATGTATCATCTGCTGAATCATGACACTTTTTTGTCAGAATCATATGTAATCTGATGGGAAAAAAACTTCTGAATGTCTCCGCATGAATTTGTAGGCTTGTGGAGGCGCACAAGAGGATTTATACGCCTTTATAACATTCCAATTAAAACGTCATACGCACTCACAACTTGGCAGTGTGTATAAGTTTTAACGGGTTAAGGAATTGGAATACTGTAAATCTTAAAGCTTTCTAGCATGGATACAGTCAGGCTTCTGTTGCTAAAAAGTCAAGTTGCAGAACTAAATGCACCTATTGACTGTTACCGCTCCTGCATTTATATTTAGCAGGATTTGGCTTGGTTACAAAAGGAATGTTTGTGTACAGATCAAAGTTTATCCACGAGATGCTATTACAATTAGCTACAAAGGACACAAGACTGTAAATGATCTTTGGTGAGAAATGATAAACGAAACGAAATGACATAAGAGATGACTGGATGCAGTCTGGAATTCATTCAACATTTAGAAGACTGGAAGATAGGAGGGAAGGAGTCTTTCCCCCTCATTGACTTGTGAAATCTAATTTCACTTGTAATGAAATGACATTTCTGCTCATCGTTAATTTTACAGCTATCGGTCGGGGCTCACATTCCAATCCTTTCTCAGCTTACCATCTTCTCTCCATAAAGGAAGGCAAATACTAATTGCTTTTTTATTTTTCTGTTTTATCTGAAAAACAACAACAGTTAAATAGAAATTATATGTTCTGCTGGATTAATTAGTCTTTAACTTTTAATTTCTCCACTCAGAGGAGTCAAGAAAGTATGACAACCAAAGCAGGTCCTTCCTTACGTAGTGAAGCAACACAGCTGTGTGATATGTAACACAAGCTATATTTGTACTATGGAAAAAGACACAGTTAAAGAGTACCTGTCAATCTTTCTTGGTCATTCCCCACACTATAATACCCCCCCCCCCCCCCCCCCCGTTGCCTTTATTTTCATTATATATTTTTTTTTTTTTACCTTGCTCTAACTATCTTTTATTGAGCTCCACAGTATAGGAAGGGGTGTTCCCTGGCAGGCGCAACGTCAGCCAAACCCCTTCCGGAGAATACTTCTGCCCTCCCAGGCTGTGTCCTCTGTTTTGGGACTTGAGGGCACACATATAACAGGCAGCCAATCATGGCAGGCTGCTTCTCAATCCCCTCCTTTCAGTTTTGCTTTGCTCATGTAAAACAGAGATAAGGGAGATTGGAGTTGCAGACCTGGCGTGCTTGAAATTCATTGCTATAAAAAATGGTGAGTTCATATCATTAAAATATAATTGTCCTCAAAATAAAGTATCAAAATTCTGTCTAAAAATAAAATTGTCTTACTTCATTACCTATCCGAGCTCCTGGATGCTTGGCCAGGGGACAGGAATGCAGGCAGGACCCCTAGTGGCCAGACAGTTTTTATAATTTAAAAGTAAGAAATGGCTACTTATCTGCCTTCAGATTAGGCAGGGTTTACACCACAATCGTTACCACCTTGCCACGTATACATCAGTGAACCGCCAAATGGGATGCCAACATACAGGCGCAGGCCCCAGCAACATTGACCCCTTAACGATACAGGATGTGAATGTATGTCTGGTGTGCTGGTACTTAATGCACCAGGACGTACATCTACGTCCTGTACATGACACAAGCACTGGAGCGGTGCTTGCATCATACTATTAGCAGCCAGGGACCCGCTGGTAATGTAGGACATCAGCGATCATGCTCATGTCCACCATTAACCCCTCAGATGCCGTTATCAATACAGATTACTGCATCTGCTCAGGTGTGTGAATGGATGACCGGACCGGTACCGATCATCCAATAAGGCGGACGGAGATCCCTTTACCTGCTTCGGCCGTCATCCTGGGGTCTTCTTCTCTGGTCTGACATTGAGCAGACCAGAGAAGTAGATCGCAGATAATACTGATCAGTGCTATGCATATGTATATCACTGTTCAGTATATGCAATCTAAGGATTGCTGTAAATAGTCCCCTATGGAGACAAAAAAAGTGTAAAAAAAAAGTTTTTAAAAAAAATGTTAACAAGCCCCTCCCCCAATCAAAATAATTTAAATGGCCCCTCTTTCCCATTTTATCTCAAAAGGCGTAAAAAAAAAAATTAATAAACATATTTGGCATAAATGTCTGAACTATCAAAATATAATATTAGTGATCCCGTATGGTGAACGGCGTAAATGTCACATCACATTTAAAAAAAAAAATTGCATTAAAAAGTGCAATAGTGGTACCGATAAAAACGATAGATCACGGTGCAAAAATTAGCCCTCATACAGCCTCGTATATGGAAAAATTTGAAAGTTAAAGGTCGTCAAAAAAGAGTGATTTCAAATATACTTATTTTGAGATTTTTTATTTGAATTGCGATTTTCTTTACAATCTCCCCACACAAATAATATTTTTTTGGTTTACCATACATTTATATAGTAAAATGAGTGATTTCATTACAAAAAACAGTACAAAAAACAAGCGTTCATATGGGTCTGTGGTTGGAAATAAGAGAGTTATGATTTTTAGAAGGCGAAGGGGGAAAAATCATCTGAACATAGCCAACAGGTGACTACATTTTGGTAATTTCCAAGTGTACGCATGCATTTACTCAGGCCCAAATCACAGTGTGCTTCACAGTGTTACTACAGCCAGACCATTAAAATTAGTGGGTCCCTTGCCAGTAGACACACACAGATGTCCCATTATGACAGTTTGCCGAAGGGTGCATGAAATGTGCTACATAAAAGCCACACTGGTTATCCCAAGCAACTAGACATGCTTAGTTTAATCCTGGATTGCAATTAAGCTAAAAAAAAAAATAGCAGCTTTATACCATTCATATCTTACCTTTCTCTATTTTAATAAAACATTTCTGCACATCTGGGCATTAGCGATTAGGCGATTGATATATGGCTGGACAGGTCAGACACATCTTTATGTATAAGGGCCATGAGACTGTAACGGAGCTCGTGGGCCCCATAGTCGGTGGCTATTGAGCCTCTTGTCATGTAATAGGAAATGTTAGGGTTCCAGCAAGATTTATATAATTTACATGGAAAAAAATAGAGCTGCATTTTGTGACATTCTTGTAGTAAATGGCATAGATACCATAGAGGCTTGTAGCACTAGTGTGAACAGAGTCTTATGTATCAATGGACACTGTTTATAAGGGGTTTTACAGTACTAGGGTGTTATAATCTGACACTGTACATCCATGGTTACTATGGGGGAGATTTACCAAAATCTGTGCAGAGGAAAAGTGGACCAGTTGCCCAAAGCAACCAATCAGATGGCTTCTTTTATTTTTCAGAGGCCTTTTTAAAAATGAAAGAAGTAGGCTCATTGGTTGTTATGGGCAGCTGGTCAATTTTTCCTTTGCCCAAGTTATGCATTTTTGCCTTATGCATTTTTGATGAATCATCCCCAATGCATAAGCATTTCTTGTTCTCTGGGCTGTGTGTGTCAGGTTTCCTTAATTGATAAGAAATGGGATTTCTTTGTATCTTATGAAGAAGGTAGAACAATGCACCCCATGGGGGTTCATGCTGAGCCATGAATTAACAGATTGGTCAGATGACCAAACTGCTCGAGTTCATTGGTGAGGCATGTGTAAATCGAAGAGCCACCTAAGAAAGGCCATTGTGCCCCAATAATGGGACCCAGTGCACTGACATTGAGGAGGTTTTTGATCCAGGGGTCACTGTATTGTGACTCTTTATTAATGAGTCATATATTCTGCTGTAAAATGTTACTAATCCCTTCTCTTACCATAAACTTTCACTTTGCATTATAGTTGATTAACCAAGTCCTTCTCCTTGGCAAGCTCCAGGAGCACAGACATCCATTCTGCAAGATCCCGATACTTACTCGAAATATTCATCAGCAGACAGAGCCCTGTGCTCGGTCTAATAGGCATCCCAGGCCAGCAGGGTGTCTCTGCTGCGAAACTCCTATTGATTCTAATAATAAGGCTTGCTGCAGGATACTGATGCCTCTGAGCACTGTCTCTACTGGAGGTTTACACTATCAGAAGTGTTCTGCACAGGTGTCTGTGCGGCGGGAGCTGAGGAAAGAGGAGGATTAAGCTAATGAATTACATAGCGAAATGAAAGCTGAGTGAGCACGACAACATGAGATTTATAATTTCACTGGAGTGTACTTTAATTTAGAGAGAGAAGCAAATATTTGTAATATTGCAATACCCATAGCCAAGTGTGTTGTAGTAAAAAACTGTATAAACATGTTAGATTGATAAATATAAGTATAAATAAAATGGTACAATGGATAAAAATTATCTATATTTTATGGCAGGGGTGGCAGAGATGTGCCTTTGGAATATACAGGATTGTGTCCCTGCCAATACTCCTAGTTATGCTTAAAGCATAAAAGGAAAAGGAAGAAACAATTCTCAGCTCACCGCCGAGTATGGACAAAATTTAGGAGGACTTCGGCAACAGTAGAGCTGGAGCACGGACTGTGCGAGCCACTTCCCGTATAGTACAAGCAGAAAAAAGGGGGGTGTCCAGCTCACAGGCATAATACTGTTAAAACATAGCTTTTACTAAATCACACTAAAACATGAAAACAAAAAGAAAACTAATAGGTGCGTTAAAAACAGCACGCCAACACATTCCGAGCTTAGGGCAAGCTCATGGCAGAGTTACACAAAACAGTGATGGTTTATATACACAACAGGTAAGTAAAGAATAACACATGAGTACCTGAGAGGTGCCGGGCAGCAGGTTCGATGTGTGTGGCGACAGTTCCGGTGAACCTGGTTGCATAAGTGTGATGTAAAACCTGATATTGATGTTCACACTATTACTGAGTTAAGCAAGAATGCAGTAATCCATAGCAACATAGCATAACACTGAGTAAAGGCATGCCGTCAGTTTACCAGTAGGCATATCTGATTTGTGCAGTGTGTGTTCGCATGAACAGATATATACAGTATATGGCAGCTATGCATTGTACAGTCTGCCGTACAAAATTCAGATGGCAGACGGATAGTATATATAAAAAACATTAATGGTTTGTCCTATACACAGTAAGCTCAAATTTGCAGGCTAGTGTTACAAAATAACACGGGTGTTACCCATGGGTGCCGACGTGTAGAATAAAGCATGAAATGGACGGGCGGACAAGGATTCTGTAATGCTTCCCGGTATACTACGTTAGTAAGTTACTATGTTTTGTTATGTTGGTACCTGTTTACAAAGGCTGTCTGGGCATGCTGGGAGTTGTAGTTTTGCAACAATTGGAGGCTCTCTCTTTGGGAAGACATTGTACTGTGGGTGCTCTCCCCAGCGGAGAGCGCCAAAAATGTCCTAACCCATTTTTTGTGTTTCTTTTTTCTTCTTGTTTCAGATCCGTGTATGTAGAGGATTACAGCAGATTCGGTGGACTAATGCAGATGAACTGAATTTTTTCCTTTTAATAAAATGGTTAACGAGGGCTGTAGGGGAGTGTCTTTATAAAATAAAAAAAATTTCCAATGTGTCGTTTTCTTTTTTTTATTGAATTTTCAGGCTTAGTAGTGTCTTATTGATGGAATCCATTACTAAGTCGGGGCTTAGCATTAGCCACAAAACCAGCTAGTGCTAGCCCCCAAATATTACCCCGGTAGCCAGTACCAGCAGCCCTGAAGCGTCAAATTTGGCACTCCTGGGTCTAGGCAGTAACAAGCTGGCATTATTAGGCTGGGGAGGGCCAGTAACAATGGTCCTCGCCCACCCTGGTAATGTCAGGCTGTTGCTGCTTGGTTGGTGTGAGAAAATAGGGAAACCTATGCATTTTTTAAAAATTATTATTTATTTATGAAAAAAACGCATAGGGTTCCCTGTATTTTTATTCTCAGCCAGATACCAATCAAGCAGCAACAGCCTGACGTTACCAGGGTGGGTGAAGACCATTGTTACTGGCCCTCTCCAGCCTAAATAACCCCAGCCTGTTACTGCCTAGGCCCAGGAGCGCTTTTTTTGACGCTCCGGACCTGTTAGTACCGGATCTTCCCGGTACCCCCTTTGGCGGTGGGTTCCGGGGTAATATTTGGGGTTAGCACTAGCTGTTTTTGGGGCTAATGCTAAGCCCCAGCTTAGTAATGGATTCCGTCAATAAGACGGCTTCCACTACTAAGCCTAAAAATTCAATAAAAAATAAAAAAAACACAACACATTGGAAAAATTATTTTATTTTAAAAAACACTCTCCCACAGCCCTCGTTAACCATTTTTTTAAAATAAAAAAATCCAGTTCATCCACAGTAGTCCACCAAATCTGTGGTAATCCTGTGCATACACGGATCTGAAATGAGAAGAAAAAAGAAACACAAAAAAATGGGTTAGGACATTTTTGGCGCTCTCCGCTGGGAAAAGAGTGCAATGTCTTCCCAAACAGAGAGCCTCCAATTGTTGCAAAACTACAACTCCCAGCATGTCCAAAAAGCCTTTGGCTGTCTGGGCATGCTGGGAGTTGTAGTTTAGCAACAGCCGGAGTCTCCCTGTCTGGGAAGACAGTGGCAGAAGGGTCTGTTCACATTATACAAAACGTAGAATGTAAATAGAGCCTCAGACTTACCACTCTGCCTCCTGTCTGTAGCCCCTGATGACGTCATCACTAGGGGCAGAGCTACACTGACCCAGCTGTGACAGGAGCGAGGGAGGTAAGTG
Source organism: Hyla sarda (assembly GCF_029499605.1). NCBI lineage: Eukaryota > Metazoa > Chordata > Amphibia > Anura > Hylidae > Hyla > Hyla sarda. The sequence goes on along the minus strand of NC_079196.1, from coordinate 84,882,641 downwards.
GACCTTGTGTTCTGTATACACTATATACAGCTATCTATAGATAGCTGTATATAGTGTATACCCCCCAAAGGGTTAACCTACACTGTCCAGCAGTGTAAGTGAAATCTTTCCTTGCTGGGCTGGCACATAGCGCACAGCTCAGCAGGGGGTTAAGTGAGCCAGCAATGTGTATACTGTACACTGTAAGTTTTTACTGGGCAGTAGATATACGATGTATATCAGCTGCTCAGCATCAGCTGTTCTCCAGGCTCTGTAGCCGCAAGCACATCTGTGCAGGGACATTTTCCAGCACAGCACGCTGTGGAGGGAAGTAGGGATGCTATGCATCACTCCTTCTCAGGGCAGACCCTACCATGGGACCCAGTGGGACCATGGTCCCAGGCGGCACTTTTCAGGGGTGGCACTTTGCTGCCCTTTTTTTGTGTGCCACCTGGGCCCATGGTCAGGACGGCCCTGCCCCTGCGCTGCCGCTTTTACACAGTGAGCATATGACCCGCTCGGGTCTGACGAGGGACCTCACGCAAGTGGCGTCCTTCCGCAGACCTCACGCAGTGACATCACTCATCAGGTCGCCGCCAGAGAGGAGAAGCGCTGCGCAGGCCAGGTGAGTGTGTCTGTGTGTGTCTGTGTGTTGGGGAAAGGGGACTATGCTACTTAATGTGGGGAAACTGCTACCTAATGTGGGCAAACTGCTACCTAATGTGGGCAAACTGCTACCTAATGTGGGGAAACTGCTACCTAATGTGGGGAATCTATGCTACCTAATGTGGGGAAACTGCTACCTAATGTGGGGAATCTATGCTACCTAATGTGGGGAATCTATGCAACCTAATGTGGGGAAACTATGCTACCTGATGTGGGGAAACTATGCTACCTGATGTGGGGGAACTATGCTACCTGATGTGGGGGAACTATGCTACCTGATGTGGGGGAACTGCAACCTACCTGATGCTTTTTTTGGGGGAGAGGGGGGGGACAGCATTTCACTCTTGGACCCAGGCAGCACAAAAACGGAAAGTGGGTTTGGCGTTTTGCGTTTCCCAATTGACTCCCTGCTAACATCTGGCCGCAGCATTTTTCCCAGGGAAAAACGACATGCGGCCGTTTTGTCTTTTTTTATGGAAACTTACCCTAGAACAATCACACAGGGAGTTTGCTGCTGTGTCCCCCTGGAGCAGTATAATAAAGATCTTTTTTTTTTACAATAAAATCAATGCTCTGCCTGTGTAATGCTCATATACTGATCTAAAACAAGGGACCTTCATGTATTAGATCTCAATTCAGTAACAGGGTATTTACCATGAGTTTTCTAAACTAGGGACACCCTTTAAATTCCACTGTTCATATCACTCTCGTACCTGTATGAGTGTCTGAACCCTTTGCTTTCGGAGAGAAGCAGAATAGAGAATTATACAAGGACACTGCAACACTCGGCTGCAAATTCATTTCTTATTAAACCTTATGCCTCCTCCTTCCTGGAGAATTTCCTTTATGATTTCACTGACTCAGCATAGTACAAGACCAAACCCTATGGGAGGCAGCTCGGTTATGTCCCAGAGCCACTCACTGGTTTTTATACTCTGCATCAGCCACCGAGCACTGCCAGTTCTAAAAACTACAGAGACTGAAGAATGACCTTGAAGTGAGGAGGTGGAGTACAATTGTGTTGTAGCATTGTCCTGACAAATGTGCTTCCCTTCCTATACAGCAGCACAAATGGATGCATTTTGCCAATGCAGCACTCTATATGCTTCACAGCTCACTCATATACTGCAGCTTTGTAACATATATATTAAATGCCAGACCAGACATCTGCCCAGAAGGGAAGAGGACCCATCTGCAGGCAGCGCTGTTTCAGAGTATTTTGCTCCTCGTCAGTGCAAAGTAGGGTGTTCTTGCTTGGCTTTGAATCCATGCACCAAGTGGTGCCTCTCTCTAAGATGTATACTTATCACATATATATATATATATATATATATATATATATATATATATCCTCTGATCAGTTATAACATTAAAACCATGAACAGGTAATTCTCTCAGGGATATGGCATCTGTCAAAGTGTGGGATATATTAGACAGCAAGTGAAAAACACCAGTGTAAGAATCTTAGAGTCTTTGATAGTGGCCACATTGTTACAGCTAGACTTCCAAAATAGCAGGTCTTGATGTTCCTAGTGTGCAGGGATTATGACTTACTACTTACCAAAAGTGGGTGTAACTAGGGGCAACCAGAGAATGACTGTCACGGTCATTGGTGCCCAAGGCAGATTAATTTACCTGGGGGCAAAGGCCATCCTGTGTGCCCCAATCCCACAAAAGAGCTGCTGCAAGCAGAAATATGGTGCTTTCTATGACAGAAAGGTGTGCAACTGGTCAATGTGTCCATGCTGACCTCTGTCCAACACTGTGTATTAGAACTGGATCTTAAAGCAATGAAATAAGGTGGCCTTGTTTACTGCATCCTTTTTTTACATTATGTGGATGGCAAAGTCAATGGCAGTGCTTGCCTAGAGAAGAGGTGCCACCAGGATGCACTACAGGAAGAAGGCAAGCTGTCAGAGGCAATGTGATGCTAAGTACTGTATATGTTCTGCTAGGAAACCTTGGATCTTGTCATTCATGTGGATGTTACTTTGACACATAAAACATAAAACCTACATTAGCAAAGTGACAGACAGGAGAATACAGTGGTCCCTCAACATACGATGGTAATCTGTTCCAAATGAACCATTGTTTGTTGAAACCATCGTATGTTTAGGGATCTGTGCAATGGAAAGAATAAGAAGTTATACTCACCTGTCCCCGCCGCTCTGGACCATCACTGCTCGTCACCGCTGCCCTGGATGTCACCCTCCATCGATGTCGCCGAGTCCCCGGGGTGTCCCCGATGCTCCGGACGTCTCTGCTTCCCCGGGATCCTCGCTCTCTGTTGCCGCCATCATGTCACTACACACGCCGCTCCTATTGGATGACGGGACATCGTGCGCGGCGACGTGATGACGATGAAGGCGCCGACGATGCAGGGGATCCCGAAGAGGACACTCCGGAGCCCCGAGGACAGGTGAGTGATCGTCACCGCAGCACACAGGGCACCGTAAACGGCTATCCGGCGGCAGCTGAAGCAGTCTGCGCTGCTGGATAGCCGTTTATGCGATGGCCCCGACATACAAAAGCATCGTATGTTGATGCTGCCTTCAACATGCGATGGCCTCTAAAAGGCCATCGCATGTTGAAATTATCGTAATGTCTGGGCCATCTTAGGTCAGGGGGGTCACTGTAACTAGAAAATAATGTACATTTTCCAGCTCAAAGTTAGGACAAACTTAACTGCATAGTTGCATAAAAAAATTTTTGTAGGAAAAATGTAGCAAAGACTATGAGATAGATTCATCAAAACCTGTGTAGAAGATGTGGTGCAGTTGCCCATGGCAACCAGATAGCTTCTTCAATTTTTAAAGAGACTTGTGAAAAATGAACGAAGCAATCTATTTGGTTGCCATGGGCAACTGCACAACCTTTGCTCTACACAAGTTTTGATAAATCTCCCCCTATATCCTTAAATTAAAGGGGTACTCCACCCTAGACATCTTATCCCCTGTCCAAAGGATAGGGGATAAGATGTCTGATCACGGAGGTCCCGCTGCTGGGGATTCCCGCAATCTTTCCTGCAGCCCCCCGAGTCATCACTGCACGGAGCTAAGTTCGCGATACAGGAGCCGGAGTATTGTTATGTCACAGCTCCACCCCCCATGTGATGTCACGCTCCGCCCCCTCAATGCAAGCCTATGGGAGTGTCCCCTGTATCGTGAGTCATCACGCACAGAGCAAACTTAGCTCAGTGCAGTGATGACTCGGGGGGCTGCAGGAGAGATTACTGGGGTCCCCAGCAGCGGGACCCCCGTGATCAAACATCTTATCCCCTATCCTTTGGATAGGGGATAAGATGTATAGGGCAGAGTACCCCTTTAATTCAGACCCTAGTTCCTGAAATTCCCAGACCTCAGACCAGACTACCAGATTATACCCCTTAACTCATTCAGAAGCTAGAAGAGAACCCTCATTTCATTATATCTTAGACCAGACCCCTAAATTATGAAGCCTAATCCCTGATTTATCAGGCCCCAGACCAGATACCTATACAGTGGTCCCTCAACATACGATGGTAATCCGTTCCAAATGGACCATCGTTTGTTGAAACCCTCATATGTTGAGGCATCCGTGCAATGTAAAGTATAGGACAGTGGTCTACAACCTGCAGACCTCCAGATGTTGCAAAACTACAACACCCAGCATGCAGGCATGCTGGGAGTTGTAGTTTTGCAACATCTGGAGATCCGCAGGTTGAAGACCACTGGTATTGGAGGTTATACTCACGTGTCCCCGCCGCTCCGGACCATCACCGCTCGTCACCACTGCCCTGGATGTCGCCTTCCATCGCTGTCGCCACGTCCCCGGGGTGTCCCCGACGCTCCGGCAAGGCCTCTGCTTCCCCGGGATCCTCGCTCTCAGTCGCCGCCATCACGTCGCTATGCACGCCGCTCCTATTGGATGACGGGACGGCGTGCTCAGCGACGTGATGACGACGATGGAGAGCGCCGACGATGCAGGGGATCCGGAAGAGGACGTGCCAGAGCCCGAAGGCAGGTAAGTGATTGTCAGCGGACCACACGGGGCACTGTGGCAGCTAAAGCAGTCTGCGCTGCCGGATAGCCGTTTATGCGATGGCCCCGACATACAAAAGCATCGAATGTTGATGCTGCCTTCAGCATGCGATGGCCTCTGAGAGGCCATCGTGTGTTGAAATGATCGTATGTCGGGGCCATCGTAGGTCGGGGGGGTCACTGTATTGTCGTACCCCAAAATAGACAACTAATTTATCAGACTAGAACCCTAAGTTATCAGGCCTAACACTTGCCAGCATCAGGACATTGCATGCTGGGGTGGATAGCTTGGGCCCCACAGAGACCAAGAACCACATCTACTGCCACAGCAGTCATTGCACCACTGGATTCAGGCTATGTTCACCCCTTTATATCAATAAAACTCCTTATTGGCAGAGGCCTCTAAAATCATGATAATGTGATCAGGCAAAGCTTTCAATGTTGACTCTATATTCCCCAGATTTTTATCAAATGGAAAGTTTGGATGATGTGCTGGAAAAAAGTCCAATCCAAGCAGTCTCCAAATCACAATCTATAGGATTTATAGGATCTGCAGCTAATGCATTGGTGCCAGATACCACAGGACACTTTAAGAGGTCTTGTGCAGTCTAGGTTTTGGCAGCACAAGGGGAACCTACAAGATATTTCTTTGATCCTGCTTCAAAGGGTTAGTCTCCATTTTCTCCCTTCTTTCCTCTTTCTTTTCTAGCCAAAACGTATCTGTGCAGAGTTTGCTATCTAGACTTCTTCAGCTCCTTGCTTTACAATCTTTACAATCTATACCTCCCGCTCCTGCTACCCTAAATCGCTTTGAACATTGCTGCTCCACCTGTTCCATTATCGTACCTGTTGTATTGCTGCACCTAAGAAATAAACACAAAATAAAAATCAAGCATCAGAAATATTGTTGTCCTAAATATAGCCCCCCCCCCCCCAAAAAAAGTAAAAAAAAATAAAGCCACAACCTAATAGTGTCAAGTAGATAATACATCTGAAATCTATGGCACCAAGTAAATAGGGACCACACACAGTGCTTTTCTGTCAGATATAATAATAGGGTCCAGTATAGGCCCTATAGGTTGGGTTAAAGGGGTATTTCAGGAAAAAGAAATTATATCAACTGTCTCCAGAAAGTTAAATAGATTTGTAAATTACTTCTATTAAAAAATATTCATCATTCCATTAGTTATCAGTTGCTGAAGTTGAGTTGTTTGTTTCTTTCTGACAATAGTGCTCTCTGCTGACACCTCTGCTTGTCTCAGGAACTTTCCAAAGCATTAGAGGTTTGCTATGGGGATTTGCTCCTACTCTGGACAGTTCCTGAGACAAGCAGAGGTGTCAGCAGAGAGCACTGTTGTCAGGCAGAAAAGAACAACTCAACTTCAGCAGCTGATAACTACTGGAAAGAATAAGATTTTTAATAGAAGCAATTTACAAATCTGTTTAACTTTCTGGAGCCAGTTGATATCTAAAAAAAAAAAGTTTTTCCAGGAAAAACCTTTTATATATATATATATATATATATATATATATATATATATATACATATATATATATATATATAAATATATATATATATATATATATTATATATATATATATATATATATAATCAATTGGCTCCAGAAAGTTGAACAGATTTGTAAATTACTTCTATTAAAAAATCTTAATCCTTTCAATAATTATCAGCTGCCGAAGTTGAGTTGTATTCTGTCTGGCAACAGTGCTCTCTGCTCAATAGTTATGATCATTTCATCAACAAAAGGCAATAAAATCTTGTCTTAAAACAGCCCTAGTAAACATGCCTGGTTATGGCAGACTAGATAATTACAAAGGAAAGGGAAGCAAATTGTTGCTTGGCCTCGATGTATATTAAAAAGGCATTTTCAAGCATTTGCATGGCATAAAATGTGTAATTCTCGGAGCACGTTATTAGCAGAACCTACACTTATAGCATAAACCAGTGTCGTATTAAGGTTTCTAGCATTAGCCATTGAAAGAACATTATTTACATGTCTGTGCATTAAGATTATATCAGGTAAATAGGGTCTTGTAATTACTGCATTAATAATGTCCACAACTGTAAAGTTTAGTCACACATTTACGGAAAGCCATTACTTACATGCTCAGCGCAAGGAGAATCTACTTAATGTCTGGCCATCAATGAATAATTAGTTTTAATTATTTTTGTATAATTAGCAGGTACAGTAGGATGCACCGACCTTGAAGGACAGCTGAATCCTTTGTATCTTTACAGTATACGCTCTGTAGCTGGTTTCTTAAAGACAAATGGCCGATGGATTGATAGGAGAAAAATTAGTCCCTTCGTGAATTTTCTTCTGGTGGATATTGCCACATCTGACATTGACACTGTGCAAGAAGTTTGTCTTGGCCTTTCTGCATTTAAAGGGGTACTCCACCACAAGATATCTTATCCCCTTTCCAAAGGATAGCAGATAAAATGTCTAATTAAGGGGATCCCATCGCCGTCACTCCCACTCCCATAGACATTAATGGAGGGGGCGTGGCATGACGTCACGAGGCGGTGTGGTGTGACATCACATTTCCTGCCGCGGGAACCCATCGTTCTAAACATACTGTTAGAAATGCTGGGATAAGATGTCTAGGGGTGGAGTACCCCTTTAATACTACTCACCTTTTGCTACTACATTTTTGTGACCTTTTTAGTCAAATTTTTCTGTGGCCAGAAAATCAAGCATTTGCACAGTTTTTTGTCCTGTTTTATGTATAGTTTTTTGTGCTTGACATTGATGTGGTTCCTTCTTTATTATCTGAGATTTTTTTTAATATTTCAAAATTTTTGTGCATTGCCACTGTGTAGACTCCACAGAAAGACATGCAAATCTATAAATAAACCTGGCATTATACACTGTAATTTTTTGATAGGGTGTGCCGCCTGATTTTGCAGCAAATTTAACAAACTGCTGTCATTATTTTGATTAATTTGTTGCCAAATTAGGAGAAATAAACAGTGACAGGCTGATTAAAAAAGTGTCACGTCTGGACAGGGAAGGAGTGCACACTATTCTCGCCCACTCCCCTGTACCTGCCCTAGATGACAGGTCTGTAACCATAGTGACAATCCCTTCCTAAATAAGTGAGGGACAGTCAAAAGGTCAAAACAATAAACTACAAAACAGACAAAAGGTTGTGAAAGGCTGGAGGCACTCAACTAACAGAAAACAAACCTAAATACGCACACACAAAAATATGTAGTCAGAGAGCAGAGTCTAAACCAGGAGAGCACGAAGTACAAAAAACGCGAATACCAGAGACGAGAGCCAAAGAGCAGAGCCAAAGGGTCAAAATGCCAGAAATCACAGATACAGTATAAAGCTAGCTAGGAGACAAACATACAAAGGATAGGGGATAAAATATCTGATCGCAGGGGGCACCGCTGGTGACCCCCACGATCCCCCTGCAGCAGCCTGGTATCTTAGCAGCCCGCCCAGTTTTCTCCGAGGCTGATGACGGGTGGTGCAGGGGACGGAGCATTGTGATGTCACAGCCCAGCCCCCTCGTGACCTCATGTCCGCCCCCCTCAATGCAAGTCTATGGAAGGGGTTTCACGCCCCCTCCTATACACTTGTATTGAGGGGGCAGTGCCCTGATGTCACGATGCCCCGTCCACTGCACCGCCCATCATCAGCCTCAGAGAAAACTTAGCTCCGGGCTGCTGAGATACCAGGCTGCTGCAGGGGGGATTGCAGGGGTCCCCAGCAGCGCCCCCCCCCCCCCCCCACAATCGGACATCTTATCCCCTATCCTTTCGATAGGGTATAAGATGTCTAACAGCAGAGTACTCCTTTAAATAGGTCCAGACCAGGTGTTCAATCAAGGTCAGCTGGCCAGTCTCAGCAGACAGGCGCAACCAAAGCAACAAGACCAAACAAAAACTCTCAGTGCAAGTTAACCCTTCGGTTCCTTACAAAAAGACTTCAAAATTCCCATCAGTCATTAGTGTTGCTCACGAATATTCGCAATGCAAATTTTATTTGCGAATATCGCGAATTCGCGAATATTCGCGAATATAGCACTATATATTCATAATTACGAATATTGGTTTTTTTTAATTTTTTTTATTTTTTCACAGTACACATCACAGTGATGTGTACTGCTTCCAGCTTGTGTGGTGTAAAGAAGGCTCTAATACTACTGTGCGAATTTTCGCATATGCGAAAATTTGCATATGCAAATTTTTGTATATGCAAATTTTCGTTTATGCTAATTTTGTATATGCTAATTTTCACATATGTTAATTTTCGCATTCGCGAATTTTCCGCTTATGCGAAAATAAAACGTGAATATTACGAATATGCGAATATACGCGAATATATGACGAATATTCGTCCATATATTCGCGAATATTTGCGAATTCGAATATGGCCTATGCCGCTCAACACTATCAGTCATATATAAGCTCCATAATACAAACATACCACTCACTTAGAACACATGCTGCTCACACATACACCGCTCATACATAAAGCACATGCTGCATACACAGCACTTACATATTGAATATATTCCTCACAAACCACTTGTACATAAAACTGATGCTGTATACACACCACTTTCACATATAACACACACTATTCATACATAAAACACATGCTGCACACACACCCGTCATGCATAAAACAGATCCCGCATATACACTACTTACACATAGAACACACACTCTATTCATACACACAGTGGGACAAAAAAGTATTTAGTCAGCCACCAATTGTGCAAGTTTTCTCACTTAAAAAGATGAGAGAGGCCTGTAATTTTCATCATAGGTATACCTCAACTATGAAAGACATAATGAAAATAAAATCCACAAAATCTCAATGTCTGATTTTTAAAGAATTTATTTGCAAATTATGGTGGGAAAAAAGTATTTGGTCATCTACAAACAAGCAAGATTTTTGGCTCTCACAGGCCTGCAACTTCTTCTTTAAGAGTCCCCTCTGTCCTCCACTCGTTTCCTGTATTAATGGCACTTGTTTGACACCTATCCACAACCTCAAACAGTCACACTCCAAACTCCACTATGGCCAAGACCAAAGAGCTGTCAAAGGACACCAGAATCAAAATTGTAGACCTGCACCAGGCTGGGAAGACTGAATATGCAATAGGCAAGCAGCTTGGTGTGAAGAAATCAACTGTGGGAGCAATTATTAGAAAATGGAAGACATACAAGACCACTGATAACTCCCTCAATCTGGGGCTCCACGCAAGATCTCACCCCGTGGTGTCAAAATGATTACAAGAACGGTGAGCAAAAATCCCAGAACCATACGGGGGGGGGGGGGGGGGGGCTAGTGAATGACCTGCAGAGAGCTGGGACCAAAGTAACAAAGGCTACCATCAGTAACACACTACACCGCCAGGGACTCAAATCATGCAGAGCCAGATGTGTACCCCTGCTTAAGCAGGTACATGTCCGGGCCCATCTGAAGTTTGCTAGAGAGCATTTGGATGATCGAGAAAAGAGGATTGGGAGAATGTTATATGGTCAGATAAAACCTAAGTAGAACTTTTTGGTAAAAACTCAACTCGTCGTGTTTGGCGGAGAAAGAATGCTGAGTTGCATCCAAAGAACACCATACCCACTGTGAAGCATGGGGGTGCAAACACCCTGCTTTGGGACTGTTTTTCTGCAAAGGGACAAGGACGACTGATCCGTGTAAAGGAAAGAATAAAAGGGGCCATGTATTGTGAGATTTTGAGTGAAAACCTCCTTCCATCAGCATGGGTATTGAAGCTAAAACGTGGCTGGGTCTTTCAGCATGACAATGATCCCAAACACACCACCTGGGTAACAAAGGAGTGGCTTCGTAAGAAGCATTTCAAGGTCCTGGAGTGGCCTAGCCAGTCAGCAGATATCAACCCCATAGAAAACCTTTGAAGGGAGTTGAAAGTCTGTGTTGCCCCGTGACAGCCCCAAAACATCACTGCTCTAGAGGAGATCTGAATGGAGGAATGGGCCAAAATACCAGCAACAGTGTAAAAACCTTGTGAAGACTTACAGAAAATGTTGTCATTGCCAACAAAGGGTATATAACAAAGTATTGAGATGAAATTTTGTTACTGACCAAATACTTATTTTCCACCATCATTTGCAAATAGATTCTTTAAAAATCAGACAATGTGATTTAATGGATTTTTTTTTTCATTATGTTTCTCATAGTTGAACTATACCTATGATGAAAAATACAGGCCTCTCTCATCTTTTTAAGTGGGAGAACTTGCACAATTGGTGGCTGACTAAATACAACACATTTAGCAGAGGTACCAGAACAGGATTAACTGGTGAGTTTTGTCCTTTTTGTTAATTCAACACAAAAAGTATTGTAGGTACTGCTGGGTCCCGCACAGGTCTGTTGTGTATTATAATAACAGGAGGCTGACAGATTACCTACTGGACACTATAAGTGCTGCATGTCTCCTCTGAAACAGGAGTGATACGTATTGTCGCATTCTGATCATAGGCCCATGGGCCCCCCTTCACTCCGACCCCTTGTGCAGCTAAGCCAGCTACACAGACAGTGTGTATACTCCTGGAGCGGTATAACCTTGTTGTATTAAGCTGAAATACACCACCCATTTAAGTCTATGGGGCCCTACTGTACCTCCATATGCCTCTGATTTAATGTGTAAAATCCTACCATGTTGCATCTATTATGAAGATATTGTCACTAGAAGCATTGATGTGACTTATAAGTATGGAGGTATAGTATAGACTACGTGTTTGAGTATCTGCAGAGGGCATGATTCCCAGGAGCACATTGAGGTGCTAGATCTATGTGTTTTTTATCCATATGTTTCTTTAATGAATATGTTTCCATTTCTTGCCAAAAATTTGAGCTCCCAAAGGAAAGTTTTTCATACAAGCCTCCAATAGGATCTACTCTTATTTTAGTCAAGAAATATGCAGATGTAACATGAACCAGAAATATGGCATGAATATGCCTTAAGGCTATAAAATAAATAAGATATTAATATGTCTGCCTTACAGATTTTACATGTCCTGAAAGCCAAACTTAAGTCTTGCACAAAATCACCATGACAACCATGCGTGCCAACATGTCATGTTTGTTTAAAGGCAATGTATCACTATATATATTTTTTTGTAGTTAAAACCAAATACTGATAATTAGTATTTTGTTTCTCATCTGCTTTTATTTTTTTTCTGTGTACAATTGTGAGGGCAGCCATCTGAGGTAACGGAATAAACATAGACCATGAGAACCTGTAAACAGGAGTCAATAACACATTCCTCTCTTCTATTTCACTGTACTCCATGGACGAGACTGCTGAAAAGTGATCTGTACAGAATATAAAATCTCAGCACATTGTTAATCCTTAGTGGGCAGACAAATACTAACACACCAAAGTAAGATAGAAAAGGGACAACCGTATACTGCGCCTCGTGTATTACCCCAGTGGAAACAAAGGTAGGTATAGGATACAGCAGCTGGGGCAATATAATGCCCCCTTCAGATGGCCGCTCACCTTGGTATAAAGAAATAGAGGCGCATCACCCATCACCCAGGAGGGGGGTACAGGATGGGAGGTCAGCTGCTGTGCCGCAGGTTACTGGACTCAGAGAGGGTCCTGATAGAGATGCGAGGATGAGGAGAAAAAAGACCTATAAAACGGCGCTGCTGATTCACCACATCAGAGACAGAGATAGGGGTTCAGGAGCCACTTGGGATCCACTTTATTGACATTACGCGTTTCGAGGGGAGCCCCCTCTTCTTCAGATCAGGGATACAAATGATACAAAGTAGCCAGTATATATACAAGGTTACAAACAGTGAAACTGGCACCAAAACAGTCCCCTGGGAGTGGCCCAGGGTCAAGGGTCAGTGCATGTCAGAGTACAGACTTAGTAATAATGCGAATAGGGAAACAACCATCAAAACATGAAATGAATGTTACAATATAGGATGCCCATACATAAAGGTTAGATTAGGTTGAGTCCAAAGTGGGAATACTCTAAGGGTGCTGTTCGGCACTATTGCAGGCGCTGTAGCCCCCTACAGAATGTCCCACTGCGGCGCTTCCTGGAACCAGGACGCGTTGCTTTGCGCTCTGGTCACGTGGGGAGGCCGGGGACCAAACAAGAGATGGTAGGCGTGGCTACACGCCGTTCCAGTGAAACTATTCGAGCGCCCAGTGAAGGTACTGTGGGCGGGGATAACTAATGTTCCGTGACAGCGATGTCAGTGAGTAAAAGCTGCTTAATAACAGCAATGTAGAAAACATGAACATGTATAAATCTAGATCGCGATGTCTGCTCAAGAAGGGGCTACTTCGAGATAGCAGTGTATGAGGGGGGAACATGAAACATGAAAGTTGAAAAAAAAAAATAATATATATATAAATATATATATATATAAAAGTATACATCGCTCTGAGACAGCAATGTGGGTACAACAGAGTGTATGCTCTATAAGGACAGTATGGGGATGTTGTATGTGATTGTAAAAACTCCTGGAGCCATAGTGGCACAATTAAGGAGCAGGGGCATGTACTAATGGTAATATAATGATAGGACAAATAGGGGAAGAAAGAAAACAGATGGATGGATACTAAGGTATCCATATAGACGTATGGGCAAAAAAACGGGATAGAGCAGGATATATGGACAACATGAATAAAGTATGTGAATACATAAATAAATACCGGCATATAAATATAAAAATATATATATATATATATATATATATATATATATATATATATATATATAAAAATTACCACTAGAAGACTAAAAGCATATAAGGGACATATAAAAAATACTAAAAAAAATGTAAAGTATATGGACATTTCATACCTGACCTATAAAAGAAGGTAAAACCTGACAGTTAAAGGTTGTACATCAATTCAGTATTAATAATAATAATAATAGCAATAAAAATAATAATAATAATAGTAATGATGATATTAATAACAACAATGATAATAATAGTAAGCACAGACATAAAAGGAGGCATATTGAGGTACCGTGGATTCGGATGATGACGAGGAATATGGTAGACATGGTCTCATAGAGAAAATCAAAGCGCACTTTCAACAAGTTCATTAAGACCTGCTGGTATCAGGGTTTGTAATTTATAAATCCAAAAATGTTCTCTCTTTTTCAGCGTACCAAATCTCTGGGAGTGGTCTTTGGCAATGCTCTCAATGGGAGTAATAGTAATACAGTTAAAATCCTGATTATGTTTCTCCGTAAGGTGTCTAGAGACACTGTGTAGAGCAAAACCGTGCGTGGTGTTGCACCGGTGTTTATTGATCCGTTCACGCAGGCTCCGGATAGTGCATCCCACATATTGTAATTTACAGGGGCACTCCCGAACCTGCTCTATCCCTTTTTTATCATCTACCCAAGGTTCATAAAAACTTGAACAAGCCCCCTGGATGCCCGATTGTGTCAGGCATAAACTCTGTTTCCTCCAACCTGGCCCATTATCTGGACATACTACTTCAAAAATATGTTATCAAGTTGGATTCCCACTTACAGGACACAACCGATTTTATTAAAGCCATCCTGAATGTGGAATGGGATGAGAACTTCCTTTTAGTTACTATGGACATAACATCCTTATACACGGTCATTGACCATGACCTAGGGATTGAGGCGGTCCCTCACTTTCTACATAACGACCCCAACATGCCATCTGCACAGCATCATTTTATTCTTCTGCGTTTTATCCTGACTCACAACAATTTTGAGTTCCAAAAAAAGATCTATTCTCAGCACACTGGGACCGCAATGGGTTCTAAAGTCGCACCTAGTTTCGCAAAACTATTCTTGGGTCTGTATGAAGAGCGGATCATCTATACCCACTATTTATTTCCCAAATGTATATTTTTTAAGCGGTATATAGATGACATTTTTATTGTTTGGAATGGAACCCATAGTGAGCTGGATGCCTTTTTAAATTATCTGAATCTCAATACCTGGGGTCTGCATTTCACACATAATGTTTGTAATAACAATGCCGAGTTCCTTGACGTAGTAGTTTTTCATAACTATACTGGCACCTTATGCACTCGCACTTTCTTTAAAGAAGTAGACAGCAACAGCTACTTGGATTTCTCAAGCTCGCACTACAAAAAATGGGTTACGAATATACCGTACGGGCAATTCAAGAGTATTAGACGCAACTGTACCACGCTTGAGGATTACCAGGTCCAAAGCAGAATCCTCAAAACACGCTTTAAAGCCAAAAAGTATCCAAAACCCATTATCACTTCAGCATATGAACGTGCCAGTACCCTTTCTCAATCTGAGTGTCTCACCAAGAATAAAGAGAAACAGTCTGATGGTTTTGATTGGTCGAGGAACTTCATCACCACTTTTTCTAGGGAGCACAAGGAAGTGAAGGAAATCCTGTAGAAGCACTGGCCCATTTTTCTTAAAGATCCACACCTGAGTGACCTGTTGCCCATTAAACCCACGGTCACCTTCAGGAGAGCTAGAACCCTACGGAACTTAGTCGCCCCCAGTAGGCTTAAAACAAGGGAAGCCACTAAAACCACTTTTCTGTCCACCCTAGGCTCTTTTTCCTGTGGAGTGTCAAGATGTAAATGCTGAATCAACATAAAAAACCGTTGCAAATCATTCTCCTCCAATAGAACGGGTGAGAGCTTTGAAATTAAATCATTCATGAACTGTGCCTCCAACTATGTAATCTCCCTTCTCGAGTGCCCCTGTAAATTACAATATGTGGGACGCACTATCCGGAGCCTGCGTGAACGGATCAATAAACACCGGTGCATGGTTTTGCAGTACACAGTGTCTCTAGACACCTTACGGAGAAACATAATCAGGATTTTAACTGTATTACTATTACTCCCATTGAGAGCATTGCCAAAGACCACTCCCACAGATTTGGTACGCTGAAAAAGAGAGAACATTTTTGGATTTATAAATTACAAACCCTGATACCAGCAGGTCTTAATGAACTTGTTGAAAGCGCGCTTTGATTTTCTCTATGAGACCATGTCTACCATATTCCTCGTCGTCGTCCACATCCACGGTACCGCAATATGCCTCCTTTTATGTCTGAGCTTACTATTATTATCATTGTTGTTATTAATATCATCATTACTATTATTATTATTATTATTTTTATTGCTATTATTATTATTAATACTGAATTGATGTACAACCTTTAACTGTCAGGTTTTACCTTCTTTTATAGGTCAGGTATGAAATGTCCATATACTTTAAATTTTTTAAGTATTTTTTATATGTCCCTTATATGCTATTAGTCTTCTAGTGGTCATTTTTATATATATATATTTTTTTATATAAATATATTTTTATATTTATATGCCGGTATTTATTTATGTATTCACATACTTTATTCATGTCGTCCATATATCCTGCTCTATCCCGTTTTTTTGCCCATACGTCTATATGGATTAGTATCCATCCATCTGTTTTCTTTCTTCCCCTATTTGTCCTATCATTATATTACCATTAGTACATGCCCCTGCTCCTTAATTGTGCCACTATGGCTCCAGGAGTTTTTACATTCACATACAACATCCCCATACTGTCCTTATAGAGCATACACTCTGTTGTACCCACATTGCGGTCTCAGAGCGATGTATACTTTTATATATATATTTTTAACTTTCATGTTTCATGTTCCCCCCTCATACACTGCTATCTCGAAGTAGCCCCTTCTTGAGCAGACATCGCGATCTAGATTTATACATGTTCATGTTTTCTACATCGCTGTTATTAAGCAGCTTTTACTCACTGACATCGCTGTCACGGAACATTAGTTATCCCCGCCCACAGTACCTTCACTGGGCGCCCATATAGCTTCACTGGAACGGCGTGTAGCCACATCTACCATCTCTTGATTGGTCCCCAGCTTCCCCACGTGACCAGAGCGCATAGCAACGCGTCCTGGTTACAGTAAGCGCCGCAGTGGGACATTCTGTAGGGGGCTACAGCGCCTGCAATAGCGCCGATCAGCACCCTTAGAGTATTCCCACTTTGGACTCCCAGGGGACTGTTTTAGCGCCAGTTTCACTGTTTGTAACCTTGTATATATACTGGCTACTTTGTATCATTTGTATCCCTGATCTGAAGAAGAGTGGGCTCCCCTCGAAACGCGTAATCTCAATAAAAGTGGATCCCAAGTGGCTCCTGAACCCCTATCTCTGTCTCTGATGTGGTGAATCAGCAGCGCCGTTTTATAGGTCTTTTTTCTCCTCATCCTCGTAACACCCCAAAGCACCTGGATAATAATGTTTTTTGGGTTCAGATGTACAATATTCAGAAAAAACAAATTACCGTATTTTTCGCCCTATAGGACGCACCGGCATATAAGATGCACCCAATTTTAACCCCTTCCCGCTATTGGACGTATGCATACGTCCAGGTGAATTACACGTTCACGCAAATGGACGTATGCATATGTCCA
Source organism: Hyla sarda (assembly GCF_029499605.1). Lineage (NCBI taxonomy): Eukaryota > Metazoa > Chordata > Amphibia > Anura > Hylidae > Hyla > Hyla sarda. Next base: position 84,865,513 of record NC_079196.1, on the reverse strand, counting down.
AGCGATCTCCTGCTCTGCCGCGGGCAGCGCAAGAGATCTCGGGTGGGACTCAGCTGTCAATCACAGCCGGAGTCCCACCGCAGCTGCTGGGGCCGCGATCGCGCCGGTCCCGGCAGCATTAACCCCATAGATGCCGTGATCAGTTCTGATCACGGCATCTATGGTGTTTGCAGGGGGAGCGCTCTCCCCCTGCCCATCAACGGTGCCTCCGCGATAAAATAAGGGGGATAGAGGGTGTCCAAAACACCCTCGATCCCCCTTGAAGAGATAGGAGTGAGGTGGCAGGGTTGCCACCCCTCCTATCCCTGCTATTGATCGGCCGAGCGACCAACCAATAGCAGACTGGGGGCGGGGGGGTTAAAGTTCGGTTCCCCCCCCCCCCGCTATGCCCACCCATCGGTGTCCGGGCACAGCGGGGGGAACCGTGTAGTGGCAGCGGCGGCAGCGGCGGTCACTCACCCGGCAGGAGGCTGTGATCATGGCGGCGGTGGAGGTGAGTATGGCGCCGCGTGTCCGGGAGTCTGTTGCCTAGCAACATCTGCAGGGCGACAGTTTAGAGAGTGGTCTCTAAACTGTGGCCCTCCAGATGTTGCAAAACTACAACTCCCGCCATGCCTTGACAGCTGTTTGCTGTGTTGGCATGCTGGGAGTTGTAGTTTTGCAAGATTTAGAGGGGTTCAGGATGGAGATCACTGACAGTGGTCTCTAAACTGTAGCCCTCCAGATATTACAAAACTACAACTCCCAGCATGCCCAGACAGCAGTTTGCTGTCTTAGCATGCTGAGATTTGTAGTTTTGCAACATCTGGAGGGCCACAGTTTAGAGACCACTGTCAGTGATCTCCAGCCTGAACCCCTCTAAATCTTGCAAAACTACAACTCCCAGCATTCAGGAACAGCAAATGGCTGTCTCGGCATGCTGTGAGTTGTACTTGCGTGCCTCCAGCTGTTGCAAGACTACATCTCCCAGCATTCCTTTTGGCAATCAGTACATGCTGAGAGTTGTAGTTCTGCAACAGCTGGAGGCACACTGGTGGGGAAATACCGAGTTAGGTAATAGGTTCTATTACCTAACTCAGTATTTTCCAACCAGTGTGCCTCCAGCTGTTGCAAAACTACAACTCCCAGCATGCACGTTCTGTCAGTGCATGCTGGGAGTTGTAGATTCCCCCCCCCCCTCCCATGTGAATGTACAGGTTACATTCACACTGGCGGCGGATTACAGTGAGTTCCCTGCTTCAAGTTTGAGCTGCAGCAGCCGCAGCTCAAACTCCTAGCAGGAGACTCAGTGTAATCCGCCGTCAGTGTTAATGTAACCTAAAAACACTACACTAACATAAAATAAAGAGTAAAACACTACATATACACACGTACACTGCCCCCCCCCCCCATCACCCCCCCTTCCCCCCCAATAAAAATGAAAAACGTATCCTACAGCAGTGTTTCCAAAATGGAGCCTCCAGCTGTTGCAAAACAAAAACTCCCAGCATTTCCGGACAGCCATTGACTGTCCAAGCATGCTGGGAGTTTAGCAACAGCTGGAGGCACCCTGTTTGAGAATCACTGGTGTAGAATACCCCTATGTCCACCCCTATGCAAATCCCTAATTTAGGCTTCAAATGCGCATGGCGCTCTCACTTTGGAGCCCTGTCGTATTTCAAGGCAACTGTTTAGGGCCACATATGGGGTATCGCCGTACTCGGGAGAAATTGCCTAACAAATTTTGGGGGGCTTTTTCTCCTTTTACCCCTTATGAAAAGGTAAAGTTGGGGTCTACACCAGCATGTTAGTGTAAAAAAAAAACATTTTTGTACACTAACATACTGGTGTTGCCCCATACTTTAAAATTTCACAAGCGGTAAAAGAAAAAAAGCCTCCAAAATTTGTAACGCAATTTCTGCTGAGGACGGAGATACCCCATATGTGGGCGCAAAGTGTTCTGGGGACGCACAACAAGGCTCAGAAGGGAGAGTGCACCATGTAAATGTGAGGTCTAAATTGGTGATTTGCACAGGGGTGGCTGATTTTACAGCGGTTCTGACATAAGTGCAAAACAATAAATACCCACATGTGACCCCATTTTGGAAACTACACCCCTCACGGAATGTAACAAGGGGTACAGTGAGCATTTACACCCCACTGTTCTGGCACCACGGGGGGCTTTGGAAATGCACATGGCCAAATTCTCTATCCAAAAGCTCAATGATGCTCCTTCGCTTCTGAGCATTGTAGTTCGCCCCCAGTGCACTTCACGTCCACTTATTGGGTATTTCCATACTCAGAAGAGATGGGGTTACAAATTTTGGGGGGTATTTTCTGCTATTATCCCTTGTAAAAATGTAAAATTTGGGGGAAAACAAGCATTTTAGTGTAAAAAAAATATATTTTTTTTTACATATGCAAAAGTCGTGAAACACCTGTGGGGTATTAAGGTTCACTTTACCCCTTGTTACGTTCCCCAAGGGGTCTAGTCCATTGCTGTCGCCACGTCCCCGGGGTGTCCAAGATGCTACGGACGTCTTCTTCCCCGGGATCTACGCTCACCGAGGAGGCAGGTAAGGTCCCTCCCGGTGTCCTGTAAGCTGTTCGGGACGCTGTGATTTCACCGCTGCGGTCCCGAACAGCCCGACTTTCGCTTCAGACGCGGCGGTCAGCTTTGATCACCGCGTCTGAAGGGTTAATACAGGGCATCACCGCGATCGGTGATATCCTGTATTAGCCGCGGGTCCCGGACGTCGATAGGTGTGTATTCGCCGTATAAGACGCACCAGCTCCCCCCCCCCCCCCCCCCAGTTTTGGGGATGAAAAAGTGTCTTATACGGTGTAAAACACGGTGTTACTCCTCTGTCAAAAAGTTTTTGACACGTCATAGTAACATCAGACCCCAGAGACCAGCGGAGAGATGCACTCAGCTATTCATTTTTCTCTACATTTCTCCTCACTGCAGAAGATAGGCTCCATAGACTCTCTATAGAATCCATCTCCTGCAGCAAAATAGGGAGAGAAGCACTCAGCAGAGAACTTCTCCTGGCTCGTTCTAGCGATCGTGGAGGTCTGAACTCTAAGACCCTAAATGACCAAAAAGTTTTTTGTCTTTCTAAGCCTGTCAGAAATTGTACACATTGGCAGATCAGCACAGCCATAGTGCCATGAATAAGCAGTTTACAGGAGCCGGAAGTCTTGGCTCACTGTAAACAATGTACAGAGCAAATGGAAACTGCTCTACAGCTACCCAGTGCCCCTACTACAATGTATGGAGCCAAGGCTTCCACAGATAGGCCATCAATGGTTTTTGTCTGGGAAACTCCTTGACACTGCAGTTTCCTGGCCGCCTTATATCAGGTGTGAAACTCATGTTAGGAGAAGGGAACTGACATGTCATTGGTCCAAACCACACAGTTTACTTATATATTAAAATTTACAGAGACTTTGGGAGTAAAAGAAAAAAATATACAGGTTGAACATACAATCTTTGACTGCATTGCATCATATGTACACTTATAGCTGTGATTATTGTTTTTTGGTAATCTTATTCTTTTTATTTTGTAATGTCAATTTAATAGCAGATTATAAATAGGAAAAAATATGCAGATGTTGAATGACCATTAAGGCTATGTTCATTTTTGCTTCTTTGGATGGAAGCTACAAGGCTCTGACTGACTAAGCTCAATGAGCTTATAATGGGTCCCATAGGGTCAAACCAAGGTTTGTGTTCTTTTTATAAATAGTGTCTGTTGTTTTGAAAAATAGTGTTGCATTGGATCAAGGTCCCACCACACATGGAAATAGAATAACATGTAAGAATCAAAAGACATACCAAATATGTGTTACCAAACTTATGCAAAACAATTGAGAAGGGTGAATAGAGTGCATGGGTTTTTATTAAAGAACGCACCATTGGATGATAAGTAAATAAAACATGAATTAATAAAACATGCCGGCAGATGGTTCTGGAAAGATTGATGCCCTTTATCAAATATGGACTGTAACTGCATTGCATTTAAAGATTGGCTCTTGGCTGACTGGCTCGACTAATTGTCTGACTAAGAGTCTGTTCCTCTGTTCTTTTTCTGGACCTTCATCCTTTTCGACACAAAGTCTTTAAAATCTTTTTTCCTCCCTCCCTCGCTTTTTTTTTCTATTTCTCTCCCCTCTCTATGTGCCTGTCCTCCATCTTCTTCCCTTGTCTGCTTCTTTGACTGATGTTGGTTTTTCTACTAAACAGAGGTACTTAAAGGGGTATTCCAGGCCAAAACTTTTTTTTTATATATCAACTGACTCCGGAAAGTTAAACAGATTTGTAAATTACTTCTATTAAAAAATCTTAATCCCTCCAATAGTTATTAGCTTCTGAAGTTGAGTTGTTGTTTTCTGTCTTTGATGACTCACGTCCCGGGAGCTGTGCAGTTCCTATGGGGATATTCTCCCATCATGCACAGCTCCCGGGACGTGACTTCATCATTGAGCAGTTAGACAGAAAACTTCAGAAGCTAATAACTATTGGAAGGATTAAGATTTTTTAATAGAATTAATTTACAAATCTGTTTAACTTTCCAGAGCCAGTTGATATATATATATAAAAAAAAAGGTTTTGCCTGGAATACCCCTTTAATGGGCATAAAACCTTGGTCAAGGCTGTTATGTTTAGACTTTTACTTCATCTCCAGTTACAAGGTGATATTGTGTTGTGACAATTGTGTTGTGCTGCAATTCTCTTATCACACCATAGTAATTTTGATATTTGTACAAATTTGTAAAATTACATTCCATAAAACTCACATAAGAAAAAAATGTAATTAATAAGTGTCCATACTTATGTGACCCCAGCTCCCTATAAGTAAGCTATACTGTGAAGGTGTACTCCCCTAGAAATAAGCTATACTATGAAGGTGTACTCCACTAGAACTCAGCTCTACTATGAAAGTGTACTCCCCTAGAAGTAAGCTATACTATGAAGGTGTACTCCCCTAGAAGTAAGCTATACTGTGAAGGTGTACTCCCCTAGAAGTAAGCTATACTATGAAGGTGTACTCCACTAGAACTCAGCTCTACTATGAAAGTGTACTCCCCTAGAAGTAAGCTATACTATGAAGGTGTACTCCCCTAGAAGTAAGCTATACTGTGAAGGTGTACTCCCCTAGAAGTAAGCTATACTATGAAGGCGTACTTCACTAGAAGTCAGCTCTACTATGAAAGTGTACTCCCCTAGAAGTAAGCTATGCTGTGAAGGTGTACTCCCCCAGAAGTAAGCTATGCTATGAAGGTGTACTCCACTAGAAGTCAGCTCTACTATGAAAGTGTACTCCCCTAGAAGTAAGCTATACTATGAAGGTGTACTCCCCTAGAAGTAAGCTATACTGTGAAGGTGTACTCCCCTAGAAGTAAGCTATACTGTGAAGGTGTACTCCCCTAGAAGTAAGCTGTACCATGAACATGTACTCCCTAAGGGTATGTTCACACTGAGGAATTCAAGAGGAATTTCCTTGAGTAATTCTGCTAGCTTTTTCAGCTTGAAATTATTCAGCAATTGATTTTCCATTCACTTCAATGTATTTTCTGCTTCTCAGTTCACACTGAGTAAATTCTGCTCGCTGAATTCCGACGCTGAATTCAGTTCCGCTTGAAGAAAGAACATGTTCATTCTTCAAGTGGAACCCGCAAGCAGAATTCAATAGAAGTCAATGGCAAAAAAAAAATTCTGTCCGACATTGTTTTCACGCGGAATTCAAGCTGAATTCAGAAAAGTAGAATTAAATAGCCTCTTCCTTCATTCCTCTTCATTTCCGTGTGGAAATTCCACTCAAATTCCACTTGAATTCTGGTTGAATACTGCTTGATGGATAAAATGACAGAAGGCTACAATTTCCTGACCGAAATTATTCCTCGTGAATTCCTCTTGAATTCCTCAGTGTGACCATAGCCTTAGAAGTAAGCTATACTATGACAGTGTACTTCCCTAGAAGGAAGGCTGGGTTCACACTACGTTTTTTAACTACGGTTCCCGCATACGTTTTCATTAGTGAAAATGTATGGAATGGTATTGAAAGCCGTATACATAGGCAAAGCATTGCAAACCGTATGCACCCTGATGCATACGGTTGAGTACGGTTTGCTTGCAATACGGTTTTTAAACAGTACTCCAAACAGTGTTCAACCACGATTTTGACTCCAGTTTTAAAACCGTATTGCAACCGCATACCTTTTTTTTAACATGGACGTCAATGGGAAACGCACATGTATACGGTTCCATATGGCAAAACCGTATGCATTTTTTCTTTGCACATGCACATTTGCATCCTAAAGTCCCCACCAAAGACCCCTCCCATTAAAAATGGACAGAATTTTCAAAAACGGACGGAACTGTATGCACTTTTAAAAACAGTATACTGTTTAAAAACGCATACGGTTTATTTTTTCCCATACTGTTCCATCCGTTTTTTTCCCATACGGTTTTTGATAGAAAACGTATGCGGGAACCGTAGTTGAAAAACGTAGTGTGAACCCAGCCTAAGCTATACTGTGAATGTGTACTTCCCTAGAAGTAAGCTATACTGTGAGGGTGTACCGTGTACTCCCCTAGAAGTAAGCTATACTGTGAAGGTGTACTCCCCTAGAACTAAGCTATATCGGGAACCTGTACTCCCCTAGAAGTAAGCTATACTGTGAAGGTGTACTCCCCTAGAACTAAGCTATATCGGGAACCTGTACTCCCCTAGAAGTAAGCTATACTGTGAGGGTGTACTCCTCTAGAAGTAAGGCATCCTACAATGTTGTTCAGATTGCCACAGTATAGATGTCCTGTAAAGTATGATGTGTTACCGTGAGGGCTCCGGTCTGGCACTCTGACCGTGAGCGCTCACCTCTTCGCTCTCCTGTCCAGGCCGCGGTTCGCATCACAGGACGCGCCCGCATGCGAATCGCAACCCACTTCTCACCTGCCTCCGCTATGGCCCAGTCTCCTTCTACTGCCAGCGGGGCTGGGATTTGCATTGCGAGACGCGCCCACATGCGAATCCCAGCCCGTCACTCACTTTATGCTTCTCCTGCCTCCTCCTCTGCCTCTCTGCTCCAGCGTGCATGTCCTAGTCCCCTAGGGCGCTCGCACGCCGGAGCTTGGAGATTTAAAGGGCCAGTAAGCCCAATAATTAAGTAACACCTATGGCTCAGTTATAAGTTCCTCACCTCCCACACTTCTCTCCCATTTCTTCAGTTCTCCTAGCCTGAGATTAAGCGTTCCCAACTGTCTGTTTGCCTTGCCTATGTATATTGACCCTTCCGCTGTGTTATTTGACTATGCACCTTTGCCGCCTGCCTTGACCTTCTGCTAAGTCTGACTACGCCTTTGTCTCATTCTTCTGTACCCCGTCTTGCCCAGTTACCTCTGTGGTCGAGATGTATTGGGGGTAGCGACCTGGGTGAAGACCAGCGGCACCTTAGACTCCGCTCCCCGATATGGCCCGTTTCATCTGCCACATAGGTTAGAGGATCCACATCCAGCAGCGTTACATGATGCCTTTACCTGAAGGCCATTGTTAAAGAACATAAAGAAAGCAATTGCAAACATAAAGAAATAATATTATATCATTTGCTATTTTCTGATGTCTGTATCTTTTTTACTTTTCTGTCTAAGCTTTATGGGGGCTAATTTTTTTTTTGCACCATCATTTTGTGGCTTAGATCAGACTTTTTGATTGCGTTTCCTTCCATTTTTTGTGTGATGTTATGTGGTTAAAAAACGTTTACGCCATTCATCTTGCTGTTTCCATAGCATTGTGTTTAAATACTTTGGACATTTAAGCATGCAGTGATTCCGAATATGTTTATGTTATGGGTTTTATTTTACATTTTCTTATTTGAATTTGAATGTTTTTAATGTTTATGATAATTTTTTTTAAGTATTTAAGTTTTTTTAACACCTAGGGGACTTCTATAAGCAATCATTCAATTGCTCACTTACTATGGCATTGCAATGTTATTATTAATTGATTTTTCGGTGATCTGCTAGTATAGCCTGCCTATGGCATGCTATCGAGCAGGTCTGTCATAGCACACACTGAGTCCTTTATAAAGCCTTGGGCTGCCATGAAAATGGCCAATCTGACTCCCTTGAACACCATTGATGTGTATCATGCGTATCCCTGTTTAATTGCTTCTGTTTTGACCACAAATATCTAAACATTTAAAATAGCTGGCATCAGAGATCATTTGATGTTGGTGTTGGCCCTTAGCTGCTGAAAGCTCGGGTACTGACCCTACTCCATACACACTTAACAGCCTTATATTGTAAAATATTGTACTGAGCCTGCTCCATACACACTTAACAGCCTTATATTGTAAAATATTGTACTGAGCCTGCTCCATACACACTTAACAGCCTTATATTGTAAAATATTGTACTGAGCCTGCTCCATACACACTTAACAGCCTTATATTGTAAAATATTGTACTGAGCCTACTCCATACACACTTAACAGCCTTATATTGTAAAATATTGTACTGAGCCTGCTCCATACACACTTAAAGGGGTACTCCGTTGGTTAATTTTTTTGACTATATGGCATCTTCTTTGTAAGTTTAGTTTTTTTGCAATATACATGTGTTATATGTGTGTGTTTTTCTTACCTGTTTGTTGGGCAGGAAGTTCTGTAGTTCAGAGGGTTTTCTTTTACTGTTCTCCACAGTTCTGAGTTTGTTGTGGACAAGATGTCACAGCTTTTTTTTTCTCTCTGTCTGCATGAGAAAAATAATCCACGCCCCCTCATCTCATCCATCTGAGTACACAGCTCCTCACCTCCCCTCCCCCCTGCTCTGTATTCTAAGGACGCAGGTCTGCACAGGAGAAGGAACACAGAGAAGATAAGTGTTATCTGAAGGGGAGGATGAGAAGGTGCACGGGCTGGGGATGTATGGACTGCAGGGGAATAAATCTCATACTGGGAATGATCTCTATGGGGGAGATTTATCAAAACCTGTGCAGAGGAAAACTTGCCCAGTTGCCCATAGCAACCAATCAGATTGCTTCTTTCATTTTTCACAGGCCTTCATAAAAATGAAAGCAGCAAGCTGATTGGTTGCTATGGGCAAGTTTTCCTCTGTACAGGTTTTGATAAATCTCCCCCTATATGTGAAGGGGGAGGGGGGACTCCTGAATGACACATGCTGGGAGTTGTAGTCCCTGTTGTGTGTGTGTGTCTGTATGCTAATGTTTACAAACCAGTGTGCCTCCAGCTGTTCAAAACTACAACTCCCAGCATGCCCTGACAGACTTTTGGCATGCTGGGAGTTGTAGATTTGCAACAGCTGGAGGCAAACTGGTTGGGAAACACTGTTCTAGCCTATTCAGCATACACATCATGTTACACCAGTGTTTCCCAACCAGTGTGCCTCCAGCTGTTACAAAACTACAACTCCTAGCATGCCCAAAGGCTGTCAGGGTATGCTGGTAGTAGTAGTTTTACAACACCTGGAGGCACCCTGGTTGGGAAACACTGGTGTATGCCCTACAGAGGTGTGGTGAACTACAAACCCCAGGAGACTACAGAGGCAGCATGCTGTTGTTATACCACAGACTGAAGACTCCTGAATGACACATGCTGGGAGTTGTAGTCCCTTTTGTGTGTGTATGACAGTGTATCCCAACCAAGGCTGTTTATATTAGTGTGCTGTGTATAAGGAGGCCGACCCGGGAAAATAGTAGGGTGGGTAAAGGGCGGAACAAACAAACAAAAACAAATAAAGGAGCCGCCCCAAACCAGCAAGGCATGTGGCATGCTGGGATTTGTAGTTTTCAGCACAGCAAGAAACAGGAAATAGAAGCAAAGATAGGAAAACAAAGTGGGAGATAAAAAGACAACAAAGAACGGAAATAGATTAAGCTGAACAACAAGAATAGAAATGAAACAAAACAAATAGGGTAAGTCAAAAACGGAAAAACACCTTTACCACCGGAGTACCCCTTTAACAGCCTTATATTGTAAAATATTGTTCAAGGGTCTTTAATGAATGAATTTAAATAAATATTCATATATTATAACATTTTACATTTCACACTGTAACCATGCATACTACTATACAGTGCGGGTGTTATTGAAGGTAGGTCAGGCTCAGTCTCAAGTACATAGAAATCATCACCATTCAAATAAGTTTCCATTAATGTATTGATAAATAATGAAGCACTTAAGACTCTCAATGCGGCTGTGCATTATATGTCCATTTCAGAAGGCATTGAAACCGAATCAATCCTGTGTCAACAGAGATCTGGATTGATTTCAATGCCTTCTGAAACAGACATATAATACAGAGCCACATGGAGATTCTTAAAGGGGTACTCCACTGGCCAGCTTTCTGAACATTTAGTTCCGAACGCTATGTGCACGCTGCGGGGCGGCCACATCCACTCATGATGCCACGCCCCCTCAATGCAAGTCTATGGGAGGGGGCGTGGTGCCCCTCCCATAGACTTGCATTGAGGGGGCGTGACGTGACATTGGGGGGTGTGGCCAACCCCCTCACCGCGCACACAGCCTTCGGAACTAAATGTTCAGAACGCTGGCCAGTGAAGCACCCCTTTAAGAGCTTTATTATGAGATAATGTGATCCATGAAAAGAGAAACACCATACAGAAGGCCCACAAATGCCCGCTTTGACTGGAGCCTACAGCAGAGGACTGGGCACTAATCTGAATCCCGGCTGAGAGGTTGAACTGTTTTATATTTTTTGATGTACCGCTTTAATATGAACCCAGTAAATATTTGCTATCAGTCAGTTCCCGTTTCTCACTGCAACTTATAATCAATGGCCGCTCCTGACGAGAGGTTATTTATCAGATCTGCAGGACAATAAACTGTGACAAGAAGCCAGGAAACTGGTGCTTTAACCTTATTACTTGAAGGAGTTCCCTTATTCTCACAGGTAATGCTCGCCGGCCAGCTGTCGTAGAGACAGAGTTAGAAGACAGAATGAGGAGTTTAGTGTGCAGAAGGGCTATAAATCTGTGACTGTTAAGGGCTCCTGCAATTTTTGTTTCATTGCTTTCTCTCATTGCCTGCCTGGGAGATCAGAAAAACCCAATCTAGATATAAAGTGTTTAGAGGGCAGCACACAGGGACCATTCCAGGATCGATTCTGTCCCCTCCCTGGAGGCTTCCTGATGTAATTATAGCAGCTTTTATAGCTGGCTCCCTATTAATCCCAGAGAAAGAAGCAATGTCTTGTGTTGTATAACCTGTGCTCGGTTATCCTGGGAGAACGGAAGGAATATGAATTATATAGATAGGTTTCTCCTCTAGACCTGAGAAATTTTATCTGGTAGTATAAAGAATCTGATATAAGCAATATATGGTTAACAAGGCAGGACTGATAGGCTGTACATTGTTAATGTCAAAACTGATGCATTACAAGAGATAACGTAATATGTGCCACTTTAGTGGAGCTGGTCCTAATACAACAACTGGGGGCATAATAGAACAATCATCATACAGACATAGGAACAAAGACCAAAGCCATGAAATTATCATTTCTTGTCAGAAAATGATTGGTTAACATGGGAATAATACTGAGTAACATCACACGACTGTCATAAACTTCTCAGTCTAGGCACATTCCATTATGGGATTAAAGAATTCCTTCTAGCTCTCCTGACATATCTGTATTAATATGTAATTGTATCCCTAATGAAATAATGATGGAGTATCTTTTCATGGAATTCTGCATTGTGCCATTCCTCTATTAGCTTTTCTAGAAACGTCTTACATGTAGGCATAACATTCTTTCCCTTCTCAATCTGATATTGTCCAAATATTGATAACAGTATCAGACCTTAAAGTACAGACTAAAAGGGTCAGACTTTGTAGGCAAGGGGAATTGTTGCTCCCAGTTTTGAATTCAGACAGATACAATAGGCATAACATTATACAAAACTTAAAGGGGTACTTTGACAGATTAAAAAAAAAAAAAAAACATTAACATGCTGCATAAGCATTTAGCATTGCATATTTGTCTGCCCCAGATCTGAAACCACCAAAAACCCATTTGTTGTTGGGGTCTTAGTTCTGTTTGTACTTCCTGGATAAGCCGTTTCTCAGCAAATTCTTTAAACACAAAGCTTTCCCTCAGCTCTTCATCATAGTCCTCCAACCCTGCCTACTCCCCTTCCACAGCACTCCTGCCAATTACCCAATCAGAGATGTTGCAGAAGATCGATCAGTGAGATTGCACTTCCTGTCTGCTCCTCTGCCTGTTTCCTTATTCAGCACATGGCCGGCATGCTGTAACTACACCTCATTCTTCCCACAGAGTCCCAATACAGAGTTATACTGCACTCCACATCTTAGGTGCTAGAATACATTATTTGCAATGTGTGATATGTAGATAAAGCTGTCACAATTTTATATACATTTTCACTTTGTAAAAGCTAACATGCTGATCTAAGACAACCTGCTGCTGAGAAAAAAGGTAGTTTTCAAGGGACCTCCATGCTAGTCTCCTTTAACACAGCAGTATTTGGCTCAGTATTTTGTATCAGCATTTAATTCGTGTTTGACCCACTCCTAGCTTGGTTTACTAATACTGATGCACACTGACTTTGACCACTGGGTAGAACAAGGTGTAGACCTTATTTAGGCCTCAGACTGTCCCCATTATGATGTAAGCTCCAATATCTAATAGACCACAATGGAGATATAGTCTGGCACTATTAGAGCAACATTTAGACTGTTCACTTTTAGGACTGGATGGCTGTACATATGCATACACCGTTTTCTACTTATCATGTGGTGCTCTGATTAGGGCAGTTCCATAATATAACACATAGAATTAGATTGAAAATCAAAAGCACTCACCCACTGTAGTTATCTGTAACCTTTATTTCCTTTGATGCATCTTTACAATTGCAGCAGGGAGGTGATCATGTACGGGCAGGGGAGCTGTAATCAGCGCAACAGCTGTTTCAAGCATAACCACGCTCTTTATCAAGCTTTGAAGCTTGAGAAAGAGCGTGGTTACGCATGAAACAGCTGTTGCACTGATTGCAGCTCCTGTGCCCGTACATCATCACCTCCCCGCTGCAATTGTAAAGATGCACCGAAGGAAATAAAGGTTACAGATAACTACAGTGGGTGAGTGCTTTTGATTTTCAATCTACTTCTACGTGTTCCAATATCTAATAGGATTAAATGGCTATGATCAGGAACTGCTTCTATCTATGTGGTCTTGAGTATGCGCATGTAAGGTGCAGTTTAATAAAGTTGTAGCAGACTAATTAGACCAAGTCTGAATTATATGAGCTGATGTACAGTACATACCGGTGTGACAGAGTCAGAGTCGAGAGCATTACCTATCTGATTGGTCTATTGAAGGAGAAGTCTCATGAACAAATATTTGCGGAAATTATGCCCGCAACAAACGGGACTTACCTGCCATCGCTTCCTTGGTGTCGCGGTATCGCAGCTCCATCTTCTTCCTGGTTCCAATGGTCAAGGCATCATTCATATTCCTTCCAGTTTATTTGCCAGCGGCAGCAATGTTCTGCCTCGACTGACAATAGGCTTAGCGGCAGCGCTTTTTAAAGACTTGAAACTACTCAGGGTAACAAGTATTGACACATCTAGAAGGGGGCAAATATTTTTTTACATGACAATGTGAATAGAACTACAATATCTTTGACTGTGTTAAACCTGAAGGGTAGAAGCAGGGAGATGACAGTTAAGGAAATACCCATTTTTTTAATGTATTTTATTCATGAGCGAAAAGACTGCATCCTCACCATTGCCAGTGTAAATGTATTTTCGAACCATTAATGTCGGTATGTGTGTGTGGCCCTGATATCTCTATTCACAATACACCAGAGTCCTTAAAGTTATTTAAACCATCCCCTGTACATAGGCTGCACAGAATTGCTTCTCCTTCAATCTGATTAGGTCACATTTTAGTTTCTCCTTCATTAATCTCTGTTCCAGCTCTATGGTCTTTTTTTTTTTTCTAAGATGTGAAAAAATACTGTGAGAGTCAATTAGAAAATCATGCAATTATAGGAACAGTAACCCTTAAAGAGTCTATTAAGTGAGACTTAAATTGCTGCAGAGCAATGTGATATCTGCATGAATACTAAACGGACTCATTTATGGCCAATCCTATTATCAGAGTCCAAATTAATTTATAACAGTGCCACGTGTTCAGCACTGAGTCCTGCAGATCAGATCTGGGCACTGGGCATCACATATGCACGTTTAAAACATAGTGGAATTTCGAGTCAATGTTTTATATTGCTTTACAATGCTTTACAACTTAGCTGGAAGACTATGAAGAGTAGTTCACCTATGATAGGTATAGACAGTACAATTGCACCTGGGCTGCATAAGTCAAGGGGTCAAAAGAGACCCCAGGATCTCTGCTTGCGAAGACATTTCCCTCAGTGTATTACCTCATCTTTTTTTTCTTTATTATGTTGCTTGCTTAGTGGTTTATAATTATTCTCCCCTCGGTATAATGCAGATCAGCATTCCATGCAGAGGCGTAACTATAGGGGGTGCAGAAGGTGCGGTTACACCGGGGCCCATGAGCTTGAGGGGCCCATACATTTACTTCTATAGGAGTAGAAAAGCGCTATAAATGAAGCATGGGCCCTGTAACAGTTTTTTGCATCGAGGCCCAACATCTTCAAGTTTTGCCCCTGATTTCATGCACTGCCTTTCTAGTCAAACGTTACTTCCCTGTCTCTGACTGCTATTTTGTTGTTATTTAACTGAGTTAATCTGGTACATAATATGAAATCTATGTAAAGCACATCTGCATTTTTAGGTTTAATATTACATTTAAGCCTATGCACCTGGGGATGTTGGTTTAATTTATACAGAGCAGCCAGTGTGAACTGACATAGCTGCAGTGTAAAGCATGGGGAAAGAGAGACAAAACTTCATCCTCTTAGGTAGTCTGAGAGCCACCTCCTGTATTATCAAATCCAAGTTAAAGATTACCTCTCATGATCTTGCTAAATTTTATAATCCTCCCAGTTCACTGCCCCCATCATGGTAAACCACTGCCTGCCTTTATTTTAATAATTTTTTAGTTTTCTACCTTGATATTGCTCTGTATTTTCTGCTCAGTCTTAGTCAGATTCAGAGACTGGGAAGGGGCGTTACCCAGCAGGTGTGACATCATCTGAAGCCATACAGGGGAGAACTTCCTCCCTCACTCTGCTTCACACAGCTTAGAGAATTTCAGTGTGAGATGAGCTATGATTGGCTAAGGCTGCACACACACCCTCAGCACTTGAGACTGCATTTCCTGATTTTGGACTTCTGCCAGGCCAGCAGCAGTCCAATGTCTGAGCAAAAGAGGTGGAAGGAAATGTGCTCTGGACAAGTAGGGAGACACCGAGTGGCACCTTTTTTAAACACAAATAAAACATAGAAAACTTCATTGTAAATAGTGCCCATTTAAGCTGCAGCCATGATCATATATTTCGTTTAATGGGGTAAAACTAAAGATCAGTCAAGCAGCCAACAGTGTATGATATAAGTGGCAGACAAGCACCCGCAGGTGCATAGGCTTAAATGAAATGTAAAACCTACAAATAGAGATATGCTATAAATAGATTATTTAGTATGTGGTAGATTAACTCCATAGAAACATTTCAACAGCCGCATAATAGCAGTCAGAGACAGGGACATGGAAGTAATGTTTAAACAGAGCTTCTACTGTTTTTATTTTCAGTAACAAAAAAAGCCTTTAGCTTCAGACACAACAAATTAAAAAAAATCCTGCTTATCCAGTGCTAACTACACAGATCAAACTTCCCTATCTATACAGGTGGCTTACTACCAGCCACCCAACAAATGTGTTACTCAGGTAAATGTGTGCTCAGGAAATTTAACTCTTATCAGAGGTTCCTCACAGCCTCAGCTCATAGACTTTTGTTGACTTTCACCTATCTTTAAATCCCAGTAACTATCTGTCTTTAACACCTGTGCTGATCTGGGATTGTGTCAAATCCTGGAGTGGCCCAGGAAAGGGATGAAAGGTCCCTCTATCAAACCTGCCTTTCATTAAAAAAAAACAAAAAAAAAAACAGGTCCTATAGCAGGACTTATAAAAGTCCCTAGCAAGCTAAGACTCCCCAGGAATTAAACTATTTTCTGGATTTGTCATATCCCACTCAGCTTTCCCTTGATGGGATATGCACTTCCTGAAACCACATCTACATACGACAGGAACCTTGGAGAAAGCGATTACCATTCCTGTTGCTGTTTCACTATTAAAATACCTTCACAGTGTCATTTAGGGTTTACAATTACTGTCAGATTATGATTAAGGGACACTCTGTGATAAGATGTGGGACCATATACAATTCTTCTAAGGGAGCCCTCTGTTTGTGTTTGCCATGTGAGTTCCATCTTGGCTTGAGTATGTTCAATACCTTTGACAGCAAGTCTCACATCAAAATACAGAAATTCAGACTGGCCCCATTAAAGTAAATGCTATCACTCAGTATTTCTTTAGGTCCCTCAATTAATTAATCCATCAAAGTGGTCATAGTTCAATAAGTGAGGATGAAGCCCAAGCTGCCTATATACAGTCATGGCAGTAAATGTTGGCACCCCTAAAATTTTTCAAGAAAAAAAGCAAATTGGACATAATGTCACACCAAACTCCGAAAATGGGCTGGACAAAATTATTGGAACCCTTTCAAAATTGTTAAAAATAAGATTGTTTCAAGCATGTAATGCTTCTTTCAACTCACCTGGAGCAAGTAACAGATGTGGGCAATATTAAAATCACACCTGAAAGCAGATAAAAAGGAGAGAAGTTCACTTAGTCTTTGCATTGTGTGTCTGTGTGTGCCACACTAAGCATGGACAACAGAAAGAGGAGAAGAGAACTGTCTGAGGAGTTGAGAACCAAAATTGTGGAAAAATATCAATAATCTCAAGGTTACAAGTCCATCTCCAGAGATCTAGATTTGCCTTTGTCCACAGTGCGCAACATTATCAAGAAGTTTGCAACCCATGGCCCTGTAGCTAATCTCCCTGGGCGTGGAGGGAAGAGAATGATTGATGAAAGGTGTCAACGCAGGTTAGTCCGGATGGTGGATAAGCAGCCCCAAACTAGTTCCAAAGATATTCAAGCTGTCCTGCAGGCTCATGGAGCATCAGTGTCCACGCAAACTATCTGTCGATATTTGAATGAAATGAAATGCTATGGCAGGAGACCCAGGAGGACCCCACTGGTGACACAGAGACATAAAAAAGCAAGACTACATTTTGCCAAAATAAACTTGAGTAAGCCAAAATCCTTCTGGGAAAATGTCTTGTGGACAGATGAGATCAAGATAGAGCTTTTTTGGTAAAGCACATCATTCTACTGTTTACCGAAAATGGAATGAGGCCTACAAAGAAAAGAACACAGTACCTACAGTGAAATATGGTGGAGGTTCAATTATATTTTGGGGCAGTTTTGTTGCCTCTTGCACTTGGTGCCTTGAATGTGTACAAGGCATCATGAAATCTGAGGATTACAAACAAATTTTGGGTCACACTGTACAGCCCAGTGTCAGTAAGCTGGGTTTGTGTCCGAGATCTTGGGTCTTCCAGCAGGACAATGACTCCAAACATACGTCAAAAAGCACCCAGAAATTGATGGCAACAAAGCACTGGAGAGTTCTGAAGTGGCCAGCAATGAGTCCAGATCTAAATCCCATTGACCACCTGTGGAGAGATCTTATAATTGCTGTTTGGAAAAGGTGCCCTTCCAATAAAAGAGACCTGGTGCAGTTTGCAAAGGAGGTGGGTCCAACATTCCGGCTGAGAGGTGTAAGAAGCTTATTGATGGTTATAGGAAGCGACTGATTTCAGTTATTTTTTTCCAAAGGGTGTGCAACCAAATATTAAGTTAAGGGTGCCAATAATTTTGCCCAGCCCATTTTTGGAGTTTGGTGTGACATTATGTCCAATTTGCTTTTTTACCTCCCTTTTTTAATTTAGTTCCAATACACACAAAGGGAATAACTGTGTATAGCAAAATAACATTAATGCTTATGAAGAAATATAAAATCCCATCCCTTCCCCAATATCGCGCCACACCCCTACCCCTTAATTCCCATGTTGAACTTGATGGACATATGTCTTTTTTCGACTGTACTAACTATGTAACTATGTAACTATGTGTTACTGCAATCCTTTTATGTGAGGAATACATATTTTTCTTGAAAAATTTCAGGGGTGCCAATATTTACGGCCATGATTTTAGTACTGGACATTAGATCATCACTTACAGTATCTTACATTGTTATGAAGCCATTTAGAAAATCCAGTGAAAGCTTAAAAAAAGAAAAGGCAGATAACCAACTATACAGATGACCATTTTTCCCTTTCCCTTTACCCATGCCATCTTTAGTCATTTTAGCACAAATTACAATATGACAGTGCCTTAACATGTCATTTTTCAGTGTTATTTTTTCTTAAGATTCATATACCTTTCAATTTAAGACATTGCAACACTGATATACTGAAATCTACCTGTATTACCATTTGACAAATGAAACAAGAGAAGATATGCAAATTTTTGGAAGAAAGCTGACATGCTGCCATACATCAGGCAGGCTCGGGAAGAGAATGATGCATTATATGGTATGTAAGAGCAGACAGCCAATACCAGTGTGCCCGCATTGGATTCCAAACTATTATCTTACAGAATAACCAGGAGGCAAGTTGCATTCCCACAAGTAGCCCCGACCACCCCCTACCAGAATACTCTCACATGATGATTTATACTGTCTATTATCCATTCACAGCAGTCCTAGACTGTGCACCATTTGGTAGATTATAATGTTCCATAAGTACTTTTGTCTGAGAAAATCATTATTATGAGAAAATATGGAGAGTAGTAAAACCTCACAAGGCTAATAACCCTGCATTTACTTACTAAAAGAGCAACTGAATGTATTATCGTTGATCTAATTACACGTGTAAGGAATAAAGATCTGTGTAGAAAATGACATACAGTTATTAACCTTTTAATGTTTGAGCCAGTTTTGGTTTTAAAGCGTACCTGTCACAGTGCAAAAAAAAAAAAAAAGTTATGTTACTCAGTACCTAATCCTGATCATGTACATATCATTTTTATGTGTCTAGGACCTATATATCCCTTACAAATAGCCTTTATATGTTGCTCACCTGCTTTTTGTTCTTCCTTCTGGAGGGGGTGTGTCCTTCTCTTCCTCACTGTGATGACTCATCTGCTCCGAGTCTGCGAGCAGCCTGGCAGTCTGCAAATCACTGCACAGTAGTTTCTATGCATACATTTTCTATCTGTTCCTAGTAAAGCTGGATGCTAATCAACATAGCTTTCACTATGTATGTCATTCAGCTTTCACAGACACCTGAATGTCTGGTTAGTTTCTTTTTTATTCAGGAGTCAGAGAAAGCTTTGGCTGTTCAAGTATACTGGTAGTTGTAGTTTTGCAAGAGCTGGAGCTGTTGCGTTTGTAAAGCACTGTGTTAGAGCAGTGTTGCCTTTAGCTGTTGGAAAACTACAACTCCCAGCATGCCCACACATCCTTTGTCTGTAGTTGTGCAAGAGCTGGAGGCACAAAGCTGAAGAATAAACAGCTCTAAAACAGAGTTTTACAAAGATTTTACCACCAGCTGTTGTATAACTACAACTTCCATCATGGGCGTTGTAGTTTAGGAACAGCTATAGGCTGTAGTGGGGCAAGGGTGATCTCCTATACTGGATACCAACATGCTTTACTGCCGATATCCAGTATGCTGCAAAATACAGGGTAGTCTGTCTGCATAAAGACAGATGACCCCTAGTGGTGGCTATTTTCATTTTTTTTTTTTTTTTTTGTAAAATTTAAATTTTTTAAAAATAAATGTATATTTAAAAATAATCTTATCAGTAGTACTACAAAATATAAAAAGTTTTTCATAATGACAGTTCCTCTTTAAGTGAGGTGAGTTTTTTTTTTTACAATTATTTATGTTTAATTTGTATGATTTGAGTTTCAGGGTACCAAATATTTATAATTTTATTTTATTAGTCAATCAATGTTTTTATTATTATTTTTGTCAATATGTCCATAGATTATTGATTGTACATATACAGTATAGGCCTTTAAGGTATGTCCTAACAGGGACTCATACCGGACAGCTTAGTGTACCTTTTTTAGGCAACAGGCTGACATTATCAAGGTATGTTCAAATGGCGTATTTTCCACAATTCCGCAGAAATTCCATTCAGAAAAGCTTGGGTTAACATACCCTGTTACTGTCAGCCTGTTACCTAAAAAAAAAGGTACACAAAGCTATTCAGTGTAAGTCCAGGACATACCTTAACAATGGCCTATACTGTATATTGAGATTGAATTGCAAAATAATTTTAACATAATCTTGTGCTTTATTTAAACACAAAATTCTGCTGAAATTCAAGCCCCATTGATTTTGATGTGATTCTGCCCAGTCTTATAGTCTTATACTTTGAGGGAATGCAGAAAGTAGTGTGTGACCCACGGTGTATGGCAGGACCACGGGGTGTAGCGGTGTAGGTGGTGGGGCAAGATGATATTAACTCCTGGGGCAAGATGTTGTTAACCCCTAGTGTTTGTGACCCCACGATGTGGTTGTTTCGTGTATGGCAGATAGCCGACTTCCACATGGGTGACCGGGACACAGGGAACCTCTCAGGCTTGCTTGGACTTGTAGTGGTAATAATGATGATGCAGGCCACTGTGCTACTGTTATGACTTTGGTAGGGACAGTAGAGACTTGAATTGCAAACATGGATGAGACTTACAGATTAGATGTGGCTAAAGACTTGTAGGCTTTGGCCTAGCTGTACTGGACGGAACATGTACACGACTGGTGTTTGCTTACTGTCCAGGAACTAAAAAGCAGAAACCAAGAGCTAGTGTGGAGACTACAGCCCTTTATATATCAGGCGGCTGGACTAAAGCCCATTGGTAGCTGGTTGCCTGAGGTTACCTGTGCCTCTGGAACTCTGGGTATCAGGTGATCACCTATCACATGACCTTAGGAAGGTCCTATACAGTTTAAACATCCGAATAACCTTTGCACATAGCTTATATTCACTGTACAATACCTGAAATAAACATACAGAATTAATGTACAATAGAAATCATAATAATGACCTAGGGGGATCCTGCAGGAGAGCCCTGTGGACTTGACGGACTCTACCTGAGGGGACTCTAGGAAACTGTACAGAACCATGTTCTGTACTGGGACACGACAAACCCCCTTACTTAATATAAGGCGCCCTCGACGTCTGTCCCCTTAGGGAGAGGAGCGAAATGGCCACTGGGCCATATGCAGTCCTGAAGCATTACATACAACGTCCAATTCCAGGCTGACTAAACTAAACTAATGAACTGGTGATAAGAGTCTCTGTATATAATGTCCATACATGCTCTGCAAATCTGATGAACAGTATAACTCTAGGACTTGCTTAAAAAAAGGATTTATTATCTTATGAATATACCTATGACTATAATGACATGACTTATACTTGTGACATTACTTTTTTTTTTTTAGTAGGTATGACTAGGGACTATGCACAATTAGTGACTATGCATATAACAGACATAGCTGACTATACATTTCTGACAGACTAAAACACTTTATGACACTGGACTATATCTGACATTCTATTATGACTATGACATCACACCTTATGAGTACTGCGACATTTGATTAGTACTATGATATATCTGACTATGACTGACACTTGACTGACTATTAGCCTATTAGACTTGGTATGCATGGTGACGGCAATGCTTATACATACACTTTGACATTATACCACTGTTTATTTTTGCTATTAGACACTGGTTGTGGATTGGGTTGCCAGAGGCTTTCTGACCAATGCCTTGGCTACTAGGGTCTATCGGCATTACACACTTACCCCTAGAACACTTTACTCAGGATAACGTTTTACATTCTGTTACCTTACTTTTGTACGTGCATTTGGTTAGTTACAGGAATACCCTGTACCCTGGGCACATTAAGACAGGAAGAAATAACATTAGTTATATGACATTTTAGTGACTAACAGTGGTGTGGACTGATATAAGAATGCTACAGTCCCTAAAGTAAATGTATATTTGCCTGAAGTTTGTGACTGATGTACATTGCGTGAATGTGTCTGAAAAAACAAAGCAGAGCTTCTCATGGTCTCATGGTAGTCTAGATAGTGCAATGATGCCCATCCATATAGATAAGGAATAGGGGCAATCTTGCTCACCTTTTGTGGTTGTGTGCCAGACACAACCACCAGTAACAGCATTAGAATGTCGGTGCAGCCACCCGGGTTTCGGCAGTCAGGGGTCCTCAGCCGAATGTAGAGATATCAAAATGGAGTAAGAAAATAAAATCCCACGGGTTCTCGGCGCAACCATCTCATGAAATCACAATTAGTGACATGTAGAAGAAAAGTACTTTTATTAGATAGCCAATACATACTAACGCATTTCAAGGCCTTTGCTAGCCTCTTTCTCAATGTTAAAAATGGCATATACAAGCAGTGCAGACAGTGTGTTTATAAAGCCATAAGGGCGCTAAAAGATAATTAATTGGCACTGGTCTGACGTCAGTGCTTCTGTCAGAGACGCAGAGCAATGACGTGCAATGTAAACAGTGTCCATAGTATTCTGCTCATTGGTTGGATGTTATACCAATAAATAAATGTACATCAATGTGTATGGGCTTGAGTTTATGTCTTCTGCCTCGACGGCGCTTAGCGCCGTGCAGGGGAAGGTGAATTTGTACCAAGATTTCTTTCCGTGCCCTGCATGGACTAAGCACTCCTCAGACGCTGTCAGTGGAGGTTACGGCAGGCTGTGGGGAAGATATGTTACTAGGGACGCTGTGCGCGCAGTGAAAATAAATGATTATTCGTGGACATGCGAGTGTTTCCTTGCAAGAAGCACAACAATTCGCTTGCAGGAAGATGTTAGTAAGGGTACTGTAACACGCGGTGAAAGTAAATCACTTAACTTGGGGATGTAATGATAATGGGAATTTACTGTATATATATATATATATATATATATATATATATATATGATTGAACTGTATGGAGATGTGGCCATAGTGGTTGGATTAATGCTCAATGCAGTAAGGGCAATATTAAAATTGATACTAAATATATGTTGGACCATAATAATTAAATATACAAGGTGTATATTTAATCATTATCGTCCAACACATATTTATACATATATATATATATATATATATATATATATATACACACTAAATTCAAGGAAAAAGGTCAGTGCTTTCTAATCAGGGTGCCTCCAGCTGTTCCACCCATTGAAGCAGACAGGTTCCCTGTCATCACCTGACTAGTGATGTCAGGTCTCGGACGCACTGCATCCTGGGAAATACCCGAGACAGGAGTAATTTCGTATGCTGTTAAAAATGCAAGACCAGCCGTCACAGACCGGTACAGACACTATATTATGAACTACACTAACTTTGCAGCCCCTGTAGCATAATCAAATAGAAAATAAAAATTCCTGGAATACCCCTTTAAAGCCTTGATTTTTGTAAAAAAAAAACACAAAAAAAAACGCTGTCTCAAAATACTGTACAGTCACCAAACTCTTTCATCAGTTGTGCATAATTTATTAAGAGTTTGAAACTTCTTACTTATGCTGTTTGAATGTGGATGATTTTGGGGTTCATGAAAGAGTATGACTAAAATAATAATGATAAAAAAGTTTTTATCATTTTTTTATCATTTTTTTCAGATTTCCATAAAAAGTGCTATCAAAACAAAAAGGGTAATAATAAAAACTAAAGATTTCAGCTCAAAAAACAAGCCTTAACCCTTTAAAAATCATAACCCTTTCAATTTTGCACCTAACAATCCATTTAATGGCTTATTTTTTGCGCCACCAATTCTACTTTGTAATGACATCAGTCATTTTACCCAAAAATCTATGGCGAAACAAAAAAATAATAATTGTGCGACAAAATTGAAGAAAAAAAATATCATTTTGTAACTTTTGGGGCCTTCCGTTTCTACGCAGTACATTTGTCGGTAAAAATGACGCCTTCTTTTTATTCTGTAGGTCCATACAATTAAAATGATTCCCTAGTTATATACAGTGGGAATCAAAAGTTTGGGCACCCCAGGTAAAAATGTATATTAATGTGCATAAAGAAGCCAAGGAAAGATGGAAAAATCTCCAAAAGGCATCAAATTACAGGTTAGACATTCTTATAGTATGGCTACAAAAGTTAGATTTTATTTCCATCATTTACACTTTCAAAATAACAGAAAACAAAAAATGGCATTTGGGCACCCTGCAGAATTAACATCTTGTATTGCCCCCTTTGGCAAGTATCACAGCTTGTAAATGCTTTTTGTAGCCAGCCAAGAGTCTTTCAATTCTTGTTTGAGGTATCTTTGCCCATTCTTCCTTACAAAAGTCTACCAGTTCTTTGAGATTTCTGGGCTGTCTGTCACGCACTGCCCTTTTAAGGTCTATCCATAGATTTTCAATTATGTTGAAGTCAGGAGATTGTGAAGGCCATGGCAGAACCTTCAGTTTACACCTCTTGATGTAATCCCCCGTGGATTTTGAGGTGTGTTTGGGATCATTATCCATTTGTAGAAGCAATCCTCTCTTTAACTTCAGCTTTTTCAAAGATGGCATCAAGTTAGCATCCAAAATTTGCTGAAATTTTATTGAATCCATTTTTCCTTCTACTCGTGAGATGTTCCCTGTGCCACTGGCTGCAATACAACCCCAAAGCATGATTGATCCACCCCCATGCTTAACAGTTGGACAGAGGTTCTTTTCATTAAATTCCGTTCCCCTTCTTCTCCAAACGTACCTTTGCTCATTCCGGCCAAAACGTTCAATTTTAACCTCATCGGTCCACAGAACTTGTTTCCAAAATGCATCAAGCTTGTCTAAATGTTCATTTGCAAAGTTCAAACACTGATTTTTGTAGTGAGGATGTAGAAGAGGTTTTCTTCTGATGACTCTTCCATGAACACCATATTTGTACAAGTATCTCTTTATAGTGGAATAGTGTACCACAACTCCAGTGTCTGCCAGATCTTTCTGGAGGGATTGTGCAGTCAAACGTGGGTTTTGAATTGTTTTTCTCACAATCCTGCGAGCTGTTCTGTCTGATATTTTTCTTGGTTTAGCTTGATTTAACTTCCACTGTTCCTGATGACTGCCATTTCTTAATTACATTCCGAACAGAGGATATTGACATCTGAAAACGTTTTGTCTTCTTATAGCCCTCTCCAGCTTTGTGAGCGTCAACTATTGTCAGTTTCAGATTTCTAGACAACTGCTTAGAAGAACCCATGGTGCTGATTGTTGGGGCAAGGTCAGATGAGTCTGGGCATTTAAAACGTTTGAGATTGACATCACCTGGTCTTCCTAGATGATGATTGAGAACAATCCATGACACTGGCAGGTCTCAGCTTTGCAAAGGGGTCAGTGCATGCTATAAATTCTGCAGGGTGCCCAAACTTTTGCAGATGCCATTTTTTTGTTTTCTTTTATTTTGAAAGTGTAAATGATGGAAATAAAATATAACTTTTGTTGTCATACTATAAGAATGTCTAATCTGTAATCTGATGACTTTTGGAGATTTTTCCATCTTTCCTTGGCTTCTTTATACACATTAATACAAATTATTCCCTGGGGTGCCAAAACTTTTGATCCCCACTCTAGCTTTGATTTTGTCTTAATTCTGGAAAAAATCATAACTACATATTTTTATAGTTCGGACATACCGCTTATGTTTATTTTTATTATGGTTACATATTTTTATATGGAATTTGGGAAAAGGGGGGTGATTTAAACTTTTAATAAGGAAAGGGTTAATGGGTGTTTTTTTAAACTATTTATTCACCCTTTTTTTTTACACTGTAGGGGACTTTTAGGAGGAATCATTAGATTCCTCATGCAGATCAATGTGGTTTCATAGAACCACATTGATCTGTGTGCTCTGTGCTCTATTGATAAAGCCTGGTCCTGCCTGCTTTATCATTCACAGCGCAGCGGCCAGCACAGGACATGAGGTAAGCCCTCTGGATATCTCAGCAGTGGATGCTCCCTCCCCCCCCCCGCGCACGATCATGCTGCGGGGGGCGATCCACCCTACTGGAACACTTTAAATGTCCCTTTAGACGGTGCAAGTCAACTTTGACAGCAACGATCTAAAGGGTTAATAGCCGGCCGCGGCATTCGCCGCATGTCGGCTATTAATGCCGGCCCCTAGCTACAGGAATCAGCTGGGGGCCGGCCGGTATGGTACGGGTTCGAGTTGGGAGCCCGCGTCATACATTGATTGCCGTCTCAGTCCTTAGACGACAACTGGTTAAAGGTTGTTTTTTTCAAATCAGCTTGTGCCAGAAAGTTAAACAGATTTGTAAATTACTTCTATTAAAATATCTTAAAGTGTCATGGGTTTTAACCCCCATAAACCAGCCCCAGTTGTTAGAAATAAGAGTTAAATCATAAATGTTGCTGCTTCCTTTTAATGATGCTAGAAAATGCTTTTAACGATACTAAGTCGGATAGGTGTGGCTATGCCCGCAGCCGCCACGCCTATCCCCTGTATGTCAGTGCTGGAGAGCTAGTGCTTGCTGTAAGTGCTGGCTGCCCGCATCACCGGAGTGCATAGATGAACGGGCACCGTTTATTCTTCTACAGTGCAGTACAGTAATAAGGGCTCTCAGTGCTGGGACCTGTGGACAAATCACACAGCATCCTCAGCACTGACATACAGGGGATAGGCGTGGCGGCTGTGGGCATAGCCACGCCTATCCGACTGTTACTGACTATCGTTAAAAGCATTTTTAGCATCATTAAAGCTGCTAGAAAGCAGCAAAAGGTATGATGTAACTGTTCTTTCTAACAACTTTGTCAAGCTGGGGCTGGTTTATGGGGATTAAAACTCATGACAGTTGCGCTTTAACCCTTCCAGTACTTAACAGCTGCTCTATGCTTCAGAGGAGTAGTTCTTTTCAGTCTGAATACAGTGCTCTCTGCTGACACCTCTGTCCTTGTCAGGAACTGTCCAGATTAGGAGCAAATCCCCATAGCAAACCTCTCCTGCTCTGGACAGTTCCTGACATGGACAGAGGTGTCAGCAGAGAGCACGGTGGTCAGACTGAAAATAACTATACAATTTCCTCTTTAGTATACAGCAGCTGATAAGTACTGGAAGTAGAAGTAATTTACAAGTCTGTTTAACTTTCTGGCACCAATTTATTTGAAAAAAGTTGTTTTTCACCAGAGTACCCCTTTAAATGAGTTGTATAAAACTAGAAGAAAGACGCACTCTTGACTATCGTCTGTGCCCTATTTTCTTGAATTAGAATGAGCTGCAGTACATCTAAAGCAGTTTAATAATATACTATGTAAATGTATATTCCCATAATACAAGGCATATTTCAAATCTAATTTTATTATCCACTGTAATAAAATGCACATACAAACATACGAAAAATGTACAGTTAATAGTGGTTCAAAAACATGATGAGGCTTATAATCTCCAGTCAGATTCTATTCCTATTATTATACTTGAAAATTGGAATCAAATATTTTCTCAATAGGCAAATGGAGGAAAGAGACTGTTTCATTTAAGACACTCTTCTGTAGTTCTGTCACATCTTCCATTCTGTGAATATGCCAGTCAATTCTATTGAACCATGGTGCCTATAGGGATTGGACTGTCAAAGCTTAAACCTTCACTGCAAATAAGTAGCATACAGAGAGCTATAATGTGCAGTGGATAGAAAAAGTCTACACACCCTTGTAAAATGACAGGTTCTTGTGATCTTAAAGAATGAGACAACTATATATATATATATATATATATATATATATATATAATGTCAGAACTTTTTCCACCTTTAATGTGACTTATAACGTGAACAATTTAATTGCAAAACAAACTAAAATCATTGTGGGGGAAATGAAAAAATAACACACTACAAGCTGGTTGCATACATGTGCACACTCCAATACATTGTTGAGCATCCGCCCCGCACCACCAGTCAAAGTTTGCTCCATGCACCGGATGTCTGGGGTACTGCAGCCGAGATCACGGGGGGTCCCCAGCGGCAGGACCCCCGCGATCAAACATCTTTTCCCCTATCCCTTGGATAGGGGATAAGATGTCTAGGGGTGGAGTACCTCTTTAAAGGTCTGGTCTCTGGCTGGGCCATTCCAACATGTTAATCTTCTTCTGGATGGATGTGTGCTTTGGGTCATTGTTGTGCTGAAAGGTCAATGTCCTCTTCATCTTCAGCTTTGTAAAGGACACCTGAAGATTTTGTGTGAAAATTGCCTGGTATTTGGTACTGTTCATCATATCTTCAATCCAAACTTGGGCCCTGGTTCCAGCTGAAGTAAAACAGCCCCACTATGCTTTACTTTGGGTTTGATGTTCTTTGGGTCATGTGCAGTGTTGTGTTTGAGCCAAAACAAACCTTTTGGAATTGTGGCAAAAAAGTTCAACGTTGATTTCGTCAAACTGTAAGACATTTTCCCACATTCTTTTGGGGAACTTGATATTTGTTTTTGCAAACTTTAGCCTGGCTTGGATAATCTTCTCTGTAAGAAAAGGCTTCCATCTTGTCACACTACCCCATATAGGTGCATTCATATAAAGAATGCAGGAAATTATTGTCACATGTAGCACACAGCCAGGGCTTGCCTGAAATTCCTACATGTCCTTTAACCACTTAAGGTCTCAGGGCATACCTGTACACCCTGAGCCCGGCCTCTAACAACAGCCCGGACCCGTGGCTAATCGCTCGCCACTGATCAAGGTGCCGCATGCTATTAACCCTTTAGACGCGGCGTTCAAAGTTGATCGCCGCGTCTAAAGTGCAAAGTGGGCTGTTTTGGACCACCACGGCAAAATCGTGGCATCCCGAACAGCTGGTAGACACAAGGAGGGTCCTTACCTTCCACCTGCGTCGCCGATCGTCGAATGACTGCTCAGTACCGGAGATCCAGGCATGAGCAGTCAAGCGGCAGAATCATCGATCAATGTTATCCTATGAGATACCTTTGATCAATGTAAAAGATCAGTTAGTGCAGTGTTATAGCCACTAGAGGGGGCTATAACACTGAAAAAAAAAAAGTTTAAAAAAAAGTTACTATAGATCCTTTAACCCCTTTCCTAATAAAAATTTGAATCACCCCCCTTTTCCCATTTAAAAAAACCCAGTGTAAAT
This sequence comes from Hyla sarda, assembly GCF_029499605.1. Taxonomy (NCBI): domain Eukaryota; kingdom Metazoa; phylum Chordata; class Amphibia; order Anura; family Hylidae; genus Hyla; species Hyla sarda. Next base: position 84,836,275 of record NC_079196.1, on the reverse strand, counting down.
AAAAATAAACATATGTGGTATTGCTGCGTGCGGAATGTCCGAATCATAAAAATATATCATTAATTAAACAGCACGGTCAATGGCTTACACGCAAAAAAAAATCCAAAGTCCAAAATAGCGTATATTTGATCACTTTTTATATCATGAAAAAATTTATAAAAAGCAATCAAAAAGTCACATCAATACAAAAATGGTACCGCTAAAAACTTCAGATCACGGCACAAAAAAATGAGCCCTCATACGGGTAAGAAGATGACAATTTTAAATGTATAAATTTTCCTGCATGTAGTTATAATTTTTTCCAGAAGTACGACAAAATTTTACCTATATAAGTAGGGGATAATTTGAATCATATGGACCTACAGAATAAAGAGAAGGTATAATTTTTACCAAAAAATTTACTGTGTAGAAACGGAAGCCCCAAAAGTTACAAAATGGTGTTTTTTCTTCAATTTTGCCACAATTATTTTTTTCTCTGTGTCGCAACAGATTTTTATGTAAAATTACTGATGTCATTACAAAGTAGAATGTGTTCTATGGTATATGTGTTACTTTGGAAATTCTTTTGTACCCATCTCCAGACTGATATCTTACAACAAAGAGATCCCTTTGATGCTTTAGAACAGGGGTCAAGTCCTGGGGAAAAAAAAAGTGTGGTAACTCACCCAAAATTTCCACTTCAAGGGGTACTAGACATCTTATACCCTATCCAAAGGATAGGGGATAAGATGTCTGATCCCTGGGATCCTGACGCTATGAACCCCCACGTTCTCCATGCTGCACCTGGCATTCGTTTAGAGCATTGGGTGCAGTGCCAGAGGCTCATGATGTCACGGTCATGGCCCCTGAATGGAAGTCTATGAGAGGGGTCGTGACGGCCGTCATGCCCCCTCCCATAGACTTGCATTGAGATGGCATTACTGTGACATCACGAGCCTCTGCCCCGCATCACCAGTCATTCGGCACAGAGCAAAGCTCGCTCCATGCACCGGATGTCTGGGGTATCACAGCCGTGGTTAGGGGATAAGATGTCTAGGGGCAGAGTGCCCCTTTAAGGGCTGGTCCTGCAGGACTCCTGCTAATAGGAACTGCGTTCCTGCTGTGGAAAAAGTGCAGGAACTCCGTTCCCATGAGTTCCTGCAGGACTTGAGCCCTGCTTTAGAAGCTATCTGTGGACCGTGGCTTTTTGCATAGAGATGCAGCTCAGAAAATGTCAGCAAAATCCTACTAGAACAGCTGAACTTTATTAGTAATTATTCAGAGTCAGTTGACATGATGGCAGATGTGTAATGACTTCTTTAGAACATGCTTTTGAATGTGATTGGTTAATTCTGAACACAGCCACACCCCCACTTATAAGAGGGTGTGCACACTTATGCAATCAGGATATAGTGTGTTATGTATTTTTTCTTGCCCCCCTCAAAGATTTCAGTTTGTTTTTCAATTAACTTGTTCACGTTATGGGTCCAATTAATGGTAGAAAAAGTTCTCACACAATTTATCTTTGTCTCATTCTTTAACATCACAAGAACCTGGCATTTTAAAAGGGTGTGTAGGCTTTTTATACAGTATTTACTGTAGTTGTGAAATTATTCATGTTTCTACTGGAAGCAGCTTAATATTGATAACTTGGTGATAACTTTTGCTATTGGAAAGCATATTGCCACTAAAGAGGTTAAAGGGGTAATCCGCTGCTCAGTGTTTGGAACAAACTGTTCCGAACACTGGAGCCGGCGCCGGGAGCTCGTGAAGTCATAGCCCCACCCCATCATGACGTCACTTCCCTCCCCCTCAATGCAAGTCTATGGGAGGGGGCATGACAGCCATCACGCCCCCTCCCATAGACTTGCATTGAGGGGGCAGGGTGTGACATCAGCGTTCGGAACAGTTTGTTCCAAACACTGAGCAGCGGAGTACCCCTTTAAGGAGACATTATTCAGTGCTCAGTGTTTCCCAACCAGTGTGTCTCCAGCTGTTGGAAAACTACAACTCCCAGCATGTCTGGCCAGCCAAAGACTGTCCAGGCATGCTGGGAGTTGTGGTTTTGCAACAGTTGGAGGCACACTGTTTGGAAAGCATTGTTCTAGATAATTGAATTTCTATTTATCTGATCAGCAGATAACCTGAAATCTCAAAGGTTAGGTTCCCTCCTTACTTATTGCACGGATTTAAACAATTAAAGAGGTTATCCAGGAAAAAACTTTTTTTTATATATCAACTGGCTCCAGAAAGTTAAACAGATTTGTAAATTACTTCTATTAATTTTTTTTAATCCTTTCAGTACTTATGAGCTTCTGAAGTTGAGTTGTTCTTTTCTGTCTAAGTCCTCTCTGATGACACGTGTCTCGGGAACTGCCTAGTTTAGAAGAAAATCCCTATGGCAAACCTCTTCTAAACTGGGTGGTTCCCGAGACACGTGTCATCAGAGTGCACTTAGACAGAAAAGAACAACTCAACCTCAGAAGCTCATAAGTACTAAAAGAATTAAGTTTTTTTTAATAGAAGTAATTTACAAATCTGTTTAACTTTCTGGAGCCAGTTGATATATATATAAAAAAAGTTTTTTCCTGGATAACCCCTTCAATACATCAAAAATACTATTAAAGTTACTCTATCATTAAAACAAAACTTTTGACATGTCACATAGACGTGTCAAAACTTTTTGATTGTTTGGGGTCTCTGCACTGATCACTTGCCACCTTACAAGTATGAGGATATCAGATTTCTCTGTTTGACTATGAATATTGTGCCTCATAGGACAGTCTTATGTTTTAGGTAAGATTAGTTACTGTATTGAATTCAGATGAATTGGACCATATGACCCAGTTTTAATTCATTTTTTTTTTCCTCCATTTCCAGGGCCTAACTGCTTTGCAGGCACCACTATCATCCCAGCAGGGATCGAAGTCAAAGTGGATGATTGTAACATTTGTCACTGCCACAACGGGGACTGGTGGAAACCAGCACAGTGTTCAAAACGAGAGTGCCATGGGAAGCAAACCCTATAGACATGCTGTGCCTATACCAGACATATAAGGGGCTGCCTCTACGTCCAAGCCTGTTGACTAATGAAAAACGGATACTCCTTATGTAAAGGTGTTACATTGTGCTGGACCCAACTGAACTGTGTACACGCAACAAAACTTCACATACTGAGCTCCGCATCACATATTGTCCTACTCTAGGGGGGTGGCTTCAATTTTTTGACAAGGTTTAACCAAACAGAACGCTGAGACTTTCTAGTGTGACACTGAGGAAACGTTGGTTCCATTTCGTCGATTCCAAACCAGACCGCCTGACAATCTTTTCTTTCTTTCTAGTCTCTGTTACTTCCAGCCATATTTTGTTACCATTGAATTCTTTTATGAAAAAATATACAAAAATAGACCAGTGTTTAGCTACAGTAAAATCTAATTTAAAAACAATACATTCAGTGCCAAACTTAAATGAAAATGCAAAACAAAGTATAGTATGGTACCCAAGAAACAATTGATGCTTAGTCTGTCCAGTCTACGAGAGTATTGTAGACCATTTGGGGTAGTGATGAGATCACATAACACACCTCAACATTTATGGCAGTAAAGTAGGGGTATTTTTTAATAAATAAACCATTACCTCATTATTTATTGCATTTGTATTACACAGGGGTAGTACGCCAGTTGGGCTTTACTGCACTTTAGCATATCATAAATATATTGCATAAAATATGTTCCCTGGGTATTTCCAAAACAACCCAGTTCTTTTGTAACACACAAAGCCTAAACTAATATAATATAAACAGATATATATTTCGTAAAGTAAAGTAAGTACTAATAGCAATCACAAATATTGATGTGTTTAGTACTGTTTATATTTCACCTCGAGCACAAGGTATGCATTATTATCTAGATAAACACTATGTATATTTGGTTAGCTATATATTTGCCTACATCACAGGACCACATCGACAAGGCATTGACTAGTTTAAGGTGTTTAACAGGTACTGACGAATATAGTAGCAGTCAATTAAAGAATTTTTGTTTTTTGTCATAGTCTCCCAAAAGAAAACAACTATCCGGGGACTAACCTTTCCACTAAAAAATATGTCACCAGCAGTGCTGTGATCAATGCTTTGGGTCATCTACTAGCTATAATCCATCCTTTAGTGACCATACCATTGGTACGAAGAGCATTAATATATCTTTTCCAAATATCAGATCTTTTATCTGACTAGAGCATCATGGGCAAATAATGTTTTCTCCAGATCACATACTTTTTTGGTGAAAGGAGCCTAACAAATTTCCTTACATATCTTAGGTATAGTCACAAGAGCGTATCCATTCATGCCAATGGCTTGTAACTTTACGTTGTTCCCAAGGTATTTGTAGAAAAAATCTACAGCAGTAAAGTCCACTTCTAAACATTTTAAATACTTTTGAGAACAAATATAATTTCGTTTTTAAGCTGCTTTTTCCACTTTTTACAGTTTTGGCATTGAAAAAGTTGCAAGTTCCTTTTTGCCACTTTTTGATCTACTATTACTTATAGGAGATATCCAGTACTGACAAACTTATCCCCTATCCTAAGTATAGAGGATAAGTTTCAAATCGCGGCGGGTTCGACCACTGGGGCTCGGTACAGGGCCCTGGCAGCCCGCGGGAAGGGGGAGTGTTGACCACCACACGAAGTGGTGGCTGACACTCCCCCTCAATACAACTCTATGGCAAAGCCGGAGCGCTGTCTTCGGCAATCTCCGGGTCTGCCATAGCGATGTACAGTGCTGCATAGCTTCGTGCGGTGGTCAACACCCGCTATCTGGCCAGCGAGCGGGGCCAGTACAGGAGATCGCGGGGGGGCCCCAGCGGTCGGACCCCCCGCGATCTGAAACTTATCTCCTATCCTTAGGATGGGGGATAGGTTTTTCAGCACTGGACAACTCCTTTAAAGCTTTGACTACTAGGTATGCTATTTTATTTGAAAATTAGTATAAATTATGACTGTATTATTATATGATCATACTCTGATCATGCTAAATATTATCTAATTCCTAGTTATTCAGATTTCTTTAACAAATGCAGTTATCTTATAAACAATATAAAATATTATACAGATGATTCTTCCTGCGTAGTATTTACTGCTAAAATTATGACCATGGCAGTATCTAGACTCTATGGTGCCCTGGGCAAATGTGACTAATGATTCCCTACCAGACAGGGATGGCCAATTTACATTATCCATTAACATTCTGCAAACAAAGTGCTTTTGTAGTATTGGGTAAACAAATCTCATGTTGAGATGAGCTCATTTGAAATGTTTATGTTTTACAATATAAACTTTTACCCAATAGCTAATACTTCTCTATATAATAAATAGGGTCTCCTAGCAGAATATCATGGTGGCAATCTGCCAGCATACCAGTTATGCCCACTAACCGGTCATAACACAATAATGTAATTTTTGGACAGTAATGTATCTGCATGCAGTAGTTGGGCCATGTGATACCCCACATAATATTGTCTTTCAGGGTTTGCCAAAAAAGTGAACAGTACATAAATTTGCTCACATATTAGTGTAAGTCACATAAGAGTACCCATAAAACAATGCTGCAAATATATTAGTGCCAGTTATGTAGTATTGTCTTGTATCACAAGCCACATATTAGTGCCTGTAAAGCAGTGTCAGCTAAATGTCAGCAGTAGCAAACATAGCACCCAAACCGTGCCAAACATATGGCAGTGCCAAATAATTCTTCACCATGTAGAAGTGCCTAAAAAGTGGTCATATATTTGTGATTGTTATTTACACAGTTGATTAGAGAAAGATGTAAGAATGAAACAAAAGCTTCTGAATCCCATGACATTTAATAAAATGGAATTATGAAACTAGATGAAATTTCTTTCTGACTAATCTCAGCAACATGTATCCTATAAGTAGGCTAAAAAATAAGCCTATGAAAATTATAAAGAGCGGGATGCCATTGTATGAAGAATGTGGTCCACCACTGAGATGAATGGAATGTTTGACAATATAATAAGTTCTGTGATACACCCCAACTTACCTAAATGGGCTTATATACATATGATTTTACAACACTATCCAAGTTTTTTATTTCGTGGACAAAAGTGAACATTAGGCCCTTTAAGTCACCAGGGCCTGGGTGCCATTGCTACTTTTGCATCCTTGGACTATGAAGAAAATTGTATGACAGACAACCACGTGCAACACCGCTGTTTGTTGTATTCTGTTAAAATGTTTTATTTGGTTGTTCAATAACATTGTGATAAAAAAAAAAAAAAAAAAAAACATTTTAATCAATGTGTTTTTTCTGTCTTTGAAAATCCCTTTTTGCTAGGGAGGTTCTCAAAGATGAGCTTTATCTCTCCTACTCACCTTCTCCTATCCCTCTGCAGCTTCAGTTCTCCCGCTCCTGGTTCCTACTCACCACTAATGCTTCCTGGTGACCCACCTCAGCCAAGGATTGGCTGAGCAAGGCAGTTTCTATTGGGTTAATGCATCACAGCAACCAGGAAGAAGAAGTGATGAGCGGGGACTTGAGCATCGGAATGGTAGTGGCAGAGGATCAGAGGAGGTGAGTATCACTTCTTTTTTTGTTTTACCACCGTCAGCCATATTAAAAAAAAATTATATATATGTATATATATATATATATATATATATATATACTATTAAAACCTTATTAAATCACTTTTCAAACTTCAACTTTGAAATATATTTTCAATCTTTTAACTCATATAAAGTAAGATGCCACGAAATGTGTAAATAATGATACAAAAATAGTTTACTGTGCCATTGTTTGAAAGTCCTAAAGATGAACCATACACAGTACAGGATTAAAATCTCAGGAGTCTGTAGGCAAAGAAACATGCTCTTAAAGTATTCTTATGTAAATGGTCTCTAAAGCAGCTGTCCTACAGACATGGTCCCACAGTGAGTAGTAAAATTGTCCCTAACCATAATTTCCTATTCCCTACTTAAAGATAATTCTACGACTAAACAAATATTTTTTTCTGTTTTCACTCTAGATAATATGCTAATAGTTATCAGGAATGTGACATAAAAAATATGGATAAATGATGACTCTTTTTTACCAATAATAATGACTTTGTGTAGCCCAGTCTATTTTTGTGTAATTTATTCTATTTACGCAGTTTCATATAGATTTCACCTCTTATACTTACAGCCGTACATCATAAGCTGATATAAACTATAATCATTTATGTATCTGATGTTCTCAGTTAATGCAACTGCCTGTTATTGTGATTATTTTGAAATATTTCTGTATGTATTTTTCCATATACCTGTATGCCTTTATTTTGCTTTCGGTTATCTTCTGCTAAACCTCATAGACAGAGAACTCAACTTTTCAGTGTCAGTGGGCAGCAACAAAAGCATGCCTATGAACCCTGATGCAAAGCCACCTTGTCTATACAGAGATGTTCCATATGAAAAATACTTGATGCATTACAAAAATATATTAAAATATTTTGTTAATTATAAAAGTGTCCAGTACAACAATAATAATTTTCTTCTGATGAATTCCTGAAAACCAATGTGAATTAGTTTTTTGTTGTTTTTTTACACTTTTACAGGTTGGTTAATAATGGCAAATGCTTTTCTTTATAGCATCACTTCTTTTTAATAACTTTTTTACCATTGACACTGGTCACACATGCTGGATTATTGCAGTCCTTGGGAGCAAGCCAGAGATATTCAGAAGTTTATAAGAAAACTGTTGAAAACTGTTTAAACATATTACTTCTTTCCTATATGATCACATAGATATACATAAGTATATACTAACATAACTGCAGGGGCAATTTTGCTTTCTGCTGTCAGGGGAGGGTGGTACAGTGGTGACAAGAATATGACTCTTGTGACCTGGGCCAGCCCCATACCTGGCGTCCGACACCCGCCGGTAATGACCGAAATCAAAGATCTCTCCAATTCCAGTCATTTAACTATTTAAATCACAAATTTTTGGCATGCTTCCCTGGTGTGTAATGATCCAATCAGGTGTAATTTCAGAATGATGATTAGTTGTCAGGGCAGTCTGAGGCCTGTACTAGTCTTCAGTGCCTGCCGCAACTTGGCTAGAACGCCAATCTAATTGATTATATAAACAATCTAATGGTTGCTTGACCCTTTAAGGACTCAGACCATTTTCACCTTAAGGACTCAAAACTATTTTTGTACTTTCGTTTTTTCCACCTTACCTTCTAAAAATCATAACACGTTCAATTATGCACCTACAGGCCCATATAAGGGCTTGTTTTTTGCGTCACCAATTGTACTTTGTAATGTCATTACTTATTTTGCAAGAGTGGGAGGTGAAGGGACTTATAGAGTAGTGTCAGGTGTTGCACATAATTATGGGCATACTGGTCCTTTAAATTTCAGCTGAAAGGCAGTGGAGGAGGCAACAGAGGACTGTGGTAAGTGACGGGCTGAGATTTGCATGCAGGCGCGTCCCGCGATGCGAATCCCAGCCCGGCCGGCAGCAGGGGAGACAATGCGCTCATGGCCGGAGCGCAATGTGTAACAGTATGTTTAAAATCTTCTGACCCCTATAACTTTTTTATTTTTCCGTGTATAGGCTATTTGAGGGTTCATTTTTTGCGCCATGGTCTGTAGTTTTTATCGGTATCATTTTTATTCTGATGGGACTTATTAATCGCTTTCTAATAATATTTTTATGGTATATGAAGTGACCAAAAATGCACAATTTGGTATCTTTTTACGTGTACGACATTGACCGTGCGGTTTAGCTAACTTTATATTTTAATAGTCCGAACATTTATGCAAGTGGTGGTATCACATATGATTATTATTTATTTTTATTATTTTATTAAAAAAATAGAAAAAGGGAGTGATTCAAACTTTTATCAGGGGGGCTTATTCACATTTATTAGCTTTTTTTTTTACACTTTTAACTTTTTTTTTTTTCAGCCCCCACAGGGGGCAATCTTTTAATTGCATACACTGATCAATGCTATGCATTGCATAACATTGATCAGTGTTCTCGGCGCTCTGCTGCTCTAGCCTGCTGAGCAGGCTTGGAGCAGTAGATTGCCAATCGGACGACCAGGAGGCAGGTGAGGACCCTCCTGTCGTCCAGTAAGCTGATCAGGAAATCACGATTCTGTTGCCATAGTCCTGATCAGCTCCGCTGAGCTGCCGGGACTAGTTTTACTTTAGACGCTACGATCAACTTTGATCGCGGCTAAAGGGTTTATGCCAGGCATTGGCCCAATCGGCGATGCCCAGCATTAACCCTTGTTCCTGGCTGCTGATAGCAGTCGGGACCCACTGGGTTTAAAGCGTTCTCCGCTTGTGAGAACACTTTAAAACCCAGTAACGGGACTCAGGACGTACAGGTATGCCCTGAGTCTTTAAGTACCAGGACATCAGGGCATACCTGTACGCCCTGCGCCCTTAAGGTGTTAAAAAGTGTTTAATAATCTAAATCTCTTAAGAGAATAGAAGAAGAGTAAAACAGTAAATATTGATTGCAGTGAATATTGCACGGCATAACACCACTTTGTATGATTCCTCTTCAAATTTTTACCCTGTTGTGCAAAAAAATTGCAACTTTTTTTGAAGTGCTCTCCACAGACAGTTTTGTAAGTCATGTCTGGGCTGGTGTAGATATGCAACAAATTGAGGGCTTGCAACTTTTTAAAGAAAAGTCACCCTTTATAAATCAGCAACCATTTCTGGGAAAAACCAAAAGTGAGTATCAAAGTTCTTTTAGTTCAAATCATTTCAGCAAAAGTTATCCGTAACAGAGAATTTTGTACAACTTTTCTACGCAAAAATCTGTTGATAAATACCCACCATCCCCCATTGTTTCTTTATTTTTTTATTTTTAGGTTGTTCATAGTTTTGAAGCTTTTTAGTTTTGTTGCCTTTCAACATTAAACGTGCGTTCAAACGGCCGTTTGCCCTTGTTCCACTTAAAAAAAAAACGGATTTAAAAAAACGGATGGAAACGGCTGATCAAACGGGTATCTGTTTTGAACAGTTTGTAACCGTTTTTTTTTTTTTTAAATGAAAAGATCAGCCACCAACAGACTCCTGCAGCCAGGACTAGTACTACTCCCATCATGGAACAGACTTGTTTCCATGGTGGGAGTAGTAGTTCCTGGCTGCAGGAGTCTGCCGGCGGCTGGGGAGGCTACATTAGTGCTTGTACTACTACCCCCATCATGGAACATTGCACCGGGTCTCACTTCTGAGACCCGATCCGATCAGAAGTTATTAAGCAGGGGAGCGGGCGGCATGATCCGCAACCCTGCGATCACCGATGTACTGTATTTTACTTTCATTTTTAAATTCTCCGCGGGGAGCTCTGAAGGGCTCTAAGCGCTTTTGATATACATTGTCCATTTTAAAAATCCCTGCAGGGAGCCCTGATTGGCTCCTCAGTATGGGCCATTCAGAGCTCCCTGCGGGGTATTTAAAAATGAAAGAATAATATAGTACATCGGTGATCGCAGGTTTGCGGACCATGCCGCCCGCTCCCCTGCTTAATAACTTCTGATCGGATCGGGTCTCAGAAGTGAAACCCGGTGCGATCAATCCTACTACCCCCATCATGAAACAGAGTCTGATCCATGATGGGGGTTGTAGTACAAACACTAATGTAGTCCCCCGCAGCCACCGGCAGACTCCCGCAGCCGGGGAATTAGTGGCATAATGGAACAGACTTGTTTCCATGATGGGAGTAGTAGTAGTCCCACAACACTGTAGGAGTCTGCTGATGTCACCTCTTCTGAGCATGCTCAGATGTAATTACTGATATTTTAAACCCGGGTGCAAACGGATGACATTAAAGGTTCATCCATTTGCCAAAGACTTCAATTTTAAAATTATTATGTCCATGTTTTCTTCCGTTTTTTTTGAGTGCAAACGGGTGCACACGGATGCAAACGGATTGTAAAAAAAATCCCATTGACATGGAAGGGATTTTTTTTTAACCTTTTTTAATCCGTTTACAATATGCAAAAACTGAGCTGAAACAGGGATAAAAAAACGGGGGCAAACGGCCGTGTGAACGCACCCTAAGTCATTTTGGCATATCCCTTAAAACTCATTAAATTTATTAAAACTCATATTCTATAACACCTCCTATGTTCCTCCACTTCTCCCCCCACAACCACAAAACACTTGTTTAACATAAGCATTATAAAGGTCCAGGCTCATCCATCTGTCTAATCACCCGAACCGGTAGAATCAAAGATCTTCATAAAGTTGTCATTAGACCCAGGGTCTACCTGGGTGGCTGTAACATGGACATAGAAATGCAACTTATTATCTTCCTTTGAAACTGGCTTATTTGTGAGAATTAACATACTGCTTGTAACACACATTTAAATCCGTCCCCACTATATCATGAATGATTCTCGTAGTTCAATGTTCCTCGTACCTTTAGTAGAATCCAATAAACAGTTATAATTGTTTCTGCCTTAGGGGATAACTTAATTGAAAAAATGAGAAACATTTCATTTACTTAATTAAAAAAAGTTGTACAATGTAATTAGTTAAAAATAATACTTCTTAATTCATATCAAATTCAGAATTCTGCTCCCTACTTGTTGTTTTTTTTTTTTTTTTTCCTTATCGGCTGTGGTGTTTTGCTCCTATAACAGTTTTTTTTTTTCAGAGACATAATAATTGGACTGTAAACAAAAAATTATGCAACCCAGCAGAAATCATAGCCTGCCTGGAATAAACAAAGCCGGTTACAGAACGGAACATTGTATTTTAGTCACACTGTCGACTGGCTCCAGGGTTTTGTAAACCAATTCTCACGGCCTTTAAAATCTTCCCATTCCCTTTCTAATTAATCACAGCGTCAGGGCTGCAGCGTTTCAGTGCCCTCCTTTCGGACATTCAGCTGTAGATCCAATTTAATTTGTTGAGCTGTATCGATTAATTGTCACTCTTTAATCTTACTGAAGGATCCGTGTTTTGCTTCCAGGAATTCTCAGGTTCTGCATATCCTTGGTTCATTAACTCCTTCAGTGCAAGCTAACATAAAACCATATGGTGTAGCAATCTGGATCACTGGAGCATTGGCACAGCTTTTCTAACAACGTCTCATATCGGAACATGGAAATGATCACAACTAAAATACTCTGGGGTACTACGGCAAAAACTTTTTTTTTCTGCAATGGATCTACTTTGTAAAGTTATATCAGTCGACGATATAGTCTAAATGCTAATTTCCTCCCACTGACCATGAGCAAAGGCATTGTAGTACCGTTCAAAATCCTTGTGTCACACTGTGAATTTTTGTGACTTGTGACGGTGAATTTCTTTTCCCCAATTTAATTACATGGAATTCAGTGGAAAAACGCTTAAATGGGCACTGTCGGATACAAAAACATTTTATATGTTGTACATCTATGCAAAACATTAACCTTTCTAATATCCTTCATCCTTCAAGAAAATGTTATTTCCTTTTTATAGAAATCATGACTTCTAAAATCATTGCTTTGTCCAAGCTGAAGCACAGGCATGGATAAAGGGGGAGATTTATCAAAACCTGTGCAGAGGAAAAATTGCCCAGTTGCCCATAGTAACCAATCAGGTCGCTTCTTTCATTTTGCAGAGGCCTTGCTAAAAATGTAAGAAGCGATCTGATTGGTTGCTGTGGGCAACTTTTCCTCTGCACAGGTTTTGATAAATCTCTCTCAAAGTCCAGTAAGTGAGGGTGAGCTAGAGGCATCCTATCAGACAGGAGAGGGCACAGAGGAGTCCTATCAGACAGGAGAGAGCACAGAGGAGTCCTATCAGACAGGAAAGATCACAGAGGAGTCCTATCAGACAGGAGAGAGCACAGAAGAGTGCTATCAGACATAAGAGAGCACAGAGGATTCCTATCAGACAGGAGAGAGCACAGAGCTGTCCTATCAGACGAGAGAGCACAGAGGAGTCCTATCAGACAATAGAGAGCACAGAGGAGTCATATCGGACAGAAGAGAGCACAGAGGACTACTAGCAGACAGGATAGAGTACAGAGGAGTCCTATCAGACAGGAGAGAACACAGAGGAGTCCTATCAGACAATATAGAGCACAGAGGAGTCCTATCAGACAGGAGAGAGCACAGAGGAGTCCTATCAGACAGGAGAGAGCACAGAGGAGTGCTATCAGACAGGAAAGAGCACAGAGGAGTGTTAACAGACAGGAGAGAGCACAGAGGAGTGCTATCAGACAGGAGAGAGCACAGAGGAGTCCTATCAGACAGGAGAGAGCACAGAGGAGTCCTCTTAGACAAGAGAGAGCACAGAGGAGTCCTATCAGACAGGAGAGAGCACAGAGGAGTCCTATCAGACAGGAGAGAACACAGAGGAGTACTATCAGACAGGAGAGAGCACAGGTGAGTACCATCAGACAGGAGAGAGCACAGGTATCCTATCAGTCAGGAGAGAGCACAGAGGAGTGCTATCAGACAGAAGAGAGCACAGAGGAGTACTATCAGACAGGAGAGAGTACAGAGGAGTACTATCAGACAATAGAGAGCACAGAGGAGTCCTATAAGACAGGAGAGAGCACAGAGGAGTACTATCAGACAGGAGAGAGCACAGAGGAGTACTATCAGACAAGAGAGAGCACAGAGGAGTCCTGTCAGACAGGAGAGAGCACAGAGGAGTCCTATCACACAGGGGAGAGCACAGAGGAGTACTATCAGACAGGAGAGAGCACAGAGGAGTACTATCAGACAGGAGAGAGCACAGAGGAGTGCTATAAGACAGGAGAGAGCACAGAGGAGTGCTATCAGATGGGAGAGAGCACAGAGGAGTACTATCAGACAGGAGAGAGCATAGAGGAGTCATATCAGACAGGAGACAGCACAGAGGAGTACTATCAGACAGGAGAGAGCACAGAGGAGGGTTATCAGACAGGAGAGAGCACAGAAGAGTCCTATCAGACAGGAGAGCACAGAGGAGTGCTATCAGACAGGACAGAGTACAGAGGAGTCCTATCAGACAGGAGAGAGCACAGAGGAGTCCTATCAAACAGGAGAGCACAGAGGAGTACTATCAGACAGGAGAGAGCACAGAGGAGTACTATCAGACAGGAGAGAGCACAGAGGAGTTCTATCAGACAGGAGCAAGCACAGATGAGTACTCTCAGATATCAGAGAGCACAGAAGAGTCCTATCAGACAGGTGAGCACAGGGAAGTACTATCAGACAGGAGAGAGCACAGAGGAGTGCTATCAGACAGGAGAGAGCACGGAGGAGTACTATCAGACAGGAGAGAGCACAGAGGAGTGCTATCAGACGGGAGAGAGCATGAGGAGTCCTATCAGACAGGAGAGAGCACAGAGGAGTCCTATCAGTAAGGAGAGAGCACAGATGAGTACTATCAGACAGGAGAGAGCACAGAGAAGTCCTATCAGACAGGAAAGAGCACAGAGGAGTCCTATCAGACAGGAGAGAGCACAGAGGGGTGCTAGCCCACCCTCACTTACTGGACTTTTTCCATGCCTGTGCCTTAGCTTGGACAAAGCCATGATTATATAAGCCATGAATTCTATAAAAAGGAAACATTTTCTTATAATGTATACTAGAAAGGTTAAAGGGGTACTCTGTCGCTAGACATCTTATCCCTTATCCAAAGGATATGGGATAACATGTCTGATTGCAAGGGTCTGGCCACTGGGGACACCCATGATCGCCACCACAGCACCGCTATCAGACAGGAGAGAGCACAGAGGAGCACTATCAGACAGGAGAGAGCACAGTTGAGTACTATCAGACAGGAGATAACACAGAGAAGTCTTATCAGACAGGAGAGAGCACAGATGAGTACTATCAGACAGGAGAGAGCACAGAGGAGTGCTATCAGACAGGAGAGAGCACAGAGGAGTACTATAAGACAGGAGAGAGCACAGAGGAGTACTATCAGACAGGAGACAGCACAGAGGAGTCCTATCAGACAGGAGAGAGCACAGAGGAGTCCTATCAGACAGGAGAGCACAGAGAAGTACTATCAGACAGGAGAGAGCACAGAGCAGGGTTATCAGACAGGAGAGAGCCTAGAGGAGTCCTATCAGACAGGAGAGAGCCCAGAGGAGTCCTATCAGACAGGAGAGAGCACAGAGGAGTACTAACAGACAGGAGAGAGCACAGGGGAGTTCTATCAGACAGGAGAGAGCACAGATGAGTACTATCAGATAGGAGAGAGCACAGAAGAGTCCTGTCAGACAGGAGAGAGCACAGAGGAGTACTATCAGACAAGAGAGAGCACAGAGGAGTACTATCAGACATGAGAGGGCATAGAGGAGTCCTATCAGACAGGAGACAGCACAGAGGAGCCCTATCAGACAGGAGAAAGCACAGAGGAGGGTTATCAGACAGGAGAGAGCACGGAGGAGTCCTATCAGACAGGAGAGAACACAGAGGAGTCCTATCAGACAGGAGAGAGTACAGAGGAATGCTATCAGACCGGAGAGAGCACAGATGAGTACTCTCAGACAGGAGAGAGCACAGAGGAGTGCTATCGGACAGGAGAGAGCACAGAGGAGAGTTATCAGACAGGAGAGAGCACGGAGGAGTCCTGTCAGACTGGAGAGAGCACAGAGGAGTCCTATCAGACAGGAGAAAGCACAGAGGAGTGCTATCAGACAGGAAAGAGTACAGAGGAGTACTATCAGACAGGAGAGAGCACAGAGGAGTTCTATCAGACAAGAGCAAGCACAGATGAGTACTATCAGATAGGAGAGCGCACAGAAGAGTCCAATCAGACAGGAGAGCACAGATAAGTACTATCAGACAGGAGAGAGCACAGAGGAGTGCTATCAGACAGGAGAGAGCACAGAGGAGTACTATCAGACAGGAGGGAGCACAGAGGAGTGTTATCAGACGGGAGAGAGCACGGAGTAGTCCTATCAGACAGGAGAGAGCACAGATGAGTACTATCAGACAGGAGAGAGCACAGAGGATTACTATCAATAAGGAGAGAGCATAGATGAGTACTATCAGACAGGAGAGAGAGCACAGAGGAGTCCTATCAGACAGGAAAGAGCACAGAGGAGTCCTATCAGACAGGAGAGAGTACAGAGGGGTGCTAGCCCACCCTCACTTACTGGACTTTTTCCATGCCTGTGCTTCAGCTTGGACAAGGCCATGATTTTATAAGCCATGAATTCTATGAAAAAGAAACGTTTTCTTTTGAAGTATACTAGAAAGGTTAAAGGGGTACTCTGTCGCTAGACATGTTATCCCTTATTATGTCTGATTGCAAGGGTCTGGCCACTGGGGACACCCATGATCACCTCCACAGCACGCTAGTCATATGGTGCAAGGAGTGAACTCTGCTCCATGCCAGATGACTGGCGATCACAGTCGCCACGCTCCCTCCATTCATGTCTATGGGAGGAGGCGTGACAGCTGTACACTAGCTGTCACACCCCCTCCCATAGGCATGAATGGACGGGGCGTGGTGGGACATCACGATCACGGAAACCCCAACCCTCCATGACCATAACGTCAGCATGGAGATCGTGGCGGTCCTAGTGGCCGGGCCCCCAGCGATCAGACATGTTATCATCTATCCTCCGGATAAGGAATAATATGTCTAGGGGCAGAGTACCCTTTTAATGTTTTTCCAAGATGTACAAACAAATCAGTTTTTTAAATCTGACAGTGCCTATTTAACAATTCACAGTACAATAATTACTGTATTATTAGTTTTTAGTGCATTCTTTAAATAACAGAAGTAGCAATCTAATGATTGCTAAAGATAGTCCCCTATGGGAAGATAGAGAGTTAAAAATAAAGGTAAAAAAAGTGAAAAGCCCTGCCCCAATAAAAATTTAAATCACCCCTTTACCCCATTTTACTCAATAAAGCATAAAATGTATAATTATTAAACATAATTGGTATTGCCGCATGTGTACATGTCCACGTGTGTAAATATAATGTTAATGATCCCATACGGTGAACGACATAAACATAAAAAGAAGTCCAAAATTGCTGCTTTATGGTCACATCACAGTCCCAAAAAATTTATAAAACGCTATTAAAAACTCAGATATACACAAATGTGTACTAAAAGAAACTCCAGGTCAAGGCAGAAAAAATGAGCCCTCATACAGCCCCATATATAGAAAAATGAAAAATTTAGAGGTGGTTAAAAATGGGCCATTTTACACATACTGATTTTGTAAAATATATATATATATATATATATATATATATATATATATATATATTTTTTTTTTTAAAGCAGTACAATAATAGAAAAGTATGTAAAGATGGGTATAATTTTAATCATATTAACCCACAGAATAAAGAAAACATACTTTTTACTGTAAAGTGAACAGGGTGAAAACGAAACCTTCCAAAATATGCAAAATTCATTTGTACGTTTTTTTTTTTTTTACTTTACCAATTTACATGGCCGTAAAAAATGCTTTTCCACAGACTTACATAGAGCACGTTAATGTTAAAAATGCAGATGCATTTATACTAATTAAGTATGCCTAAAAAAACACTGTGTGAATATAGGCACAACTGGAAGCATTAACCTCTTAAGGACCCAGGAAGTATGGGTACGTCCTGAGTCCCGGTCCTGGGATATAACGCGGGGTCACACGGTAACCCCGCATCATATCGCGGTGGGCCCAGCGTCATAGTGAAGCTGAGACCCGCCTCTAATAGATCGCTGTGCCGCGTGCTATTAACCCTTTAGCCGCGCGCTCAAAGCTGAGCCGCACGGCTAAAAACG